>NC_136057.1:128973551-129207223 GCF_964261635.1 Lissotriton helveticus
GCATAAGTGGCACACCACCACGACTCGGTGGTCTCCTCTCCTGGCTAACATAACTCCGTCTCCATCAGGCCAACCATATTGTGCCAAGCCTATTTAGATATCCCTGTTGTGCTGGGGTTGTCCCAGCGGCGGTTTGCTGACAGTGTGAGTCCCTGGTGGAGTGGAGACTGGTAAGTTCTACTTATTAATCTGTCCATACACATATGTTGTGTTTGCTTCTAAATACATACGTATGTTGTGTCATGCCCATTTTTGTTACATATTGCATGCCACACAAACAACATTCAGACACTTTTGAATGCACACCCACAGGCACCACAGCCACAATATATTTTTTCAAGTGGCAAAACAGAATTATTCATTTGACCTTGTTAAATTTTGAAATGAGCACTACTGCATTACACAGGAGAAAAAAATTGAATGTAAGAGTAATGCAAAAATACGTAAGGCTACAGCAATTGTCAACACATGATTCATAGTAAGACAAATGTAAAAGTAGCTTTCCTCAGATCCCGGCGGCAACAGAGTCATTTGGCATCGTGGTGCTGTCAAAGCAGCAAAGGTGGAACCTGGATGAAGGGTTTAAAGACAGAAGCAGTAGTGAAAAACACAAAAAGTTACGTTTTCATTCCTCATTTCCTTTGATTCCAACTAAAATTAGGAGGGATTCAAGCCATAGTTGGCTCGACGGAAAGCTACAGCGTGATTAGCTCGCCAATCATCATGGTTGGAGTGCCTCCAACAGCTGCTTCTGCCTCTTACACCGTCAATTCAGTTGAAAATTCCTGGCAGAGTCGTTGGAACTCTGGCGTTCTTTTGTCTATGGACACGCCAACATCTAAATAGAGTGATTGAAATGAAATAAAACTTATAAACGCGCAACTTTGCCCGAAGGCATCAAGGCGCCTACCAAAACAATGAAAATTAAAAAGGCAGAACCAAAAGCTAGGGGTAGGCTTTACCAAAGAGCCATGTTTTCAGGGCCTTTCTGAATGAATGAATTGAAGGTAGAGTCCTAATTTCCAAAGGAACCGTATTCCACCATCTTGGAGCCAGATTGGAAAAGGCTCTGCCTCCCCATTTAGCTCTTCGCACTCGGGGAGCGGTGAGGAGCAGTTTCGCCGAGGACCGGAGGTTCCTGGCAGGAACATAAGGAATCAGGAGATCTTTTACTCCTCCAGTCTCAATCCTATTTAGGGCACCAAACACCAAGCATAAAACTTTAAAAGAAATCCTGGCGTCAATAGGAAGCCAGTGCAAAGATTTCCTGGCGGCGGTCGCTGATGACCTTTTAGGAAGGTCCAGCACAAACTTTGCTGCAGCATTTTGCACGGATTGAAGACCTTGCAACAGGCCCTTGTTGGCTCCCGCGTATAGAGCGTTGCAATAATCAAGCCGAGATGTTATCAAAGCTACCACAGTTTGTTTCCGGGCTTGCACGGACAGGTAGTGTTTAATTTTACGCAGGATGGCAATGACACCCCAGCAGGTGGAGATAGTCCGCTTTACTTGGAGGGCCATATCGAGGGAGGGGTCAATCATAAACCCCCAGATTTCGTGCTGCCCGGGTAGGAGCTGGGCAGGCCCCCAGAGATTCGGGACACCATTCCGCCGACCAGATGTCTTCCTTCACGCCAAACACAAGGATCTCCGTCTTTTCACCGTTTAGCCGCAAAGAATTGTTAATCATCCAATGGGCAACTGCCTCCATACAGAGTCTAAACTTGGAGGCAGAGGAGCTGACAGGCTGGGCGAGAGACAGCAAGATCTGTGTGTCATCTGCGTAAGACACTACCTCCGCCAAGAAGGCATACAGTTAATCAAGTCGAAAAAGTGATGGCTAAATCATACTGCCTAGATCGAAATCAAGCCTATTGTGCTGAAAACACATTTCAAATCAGTTTCTTTCATAATTTATTGACTAGGTTATGGGCATTGTGAAATTTTAATGATTGAATTTGTGGGTGGTTTTAGAAATGAGCGATGTTCTCTGATCACACAGGCTTGGTGAGACAGGAAGGAATATTTTGACCTAACTGTCCTGTGATAACATGTTGTCTTTTCTCTTTTCCTCTCCTCTGCAGACTCTTGAGACTTGAACATCAATTTACCAGAATGGGCAGAAGACGGGCTCCAGGAAAGAAAGTGACAGCGCAGTGTTCACGTGAATCCGTAAGAGCCACAGTCCCATCTTTACCTCTCCATAACGTCTCAACTTCAAGATCCCAAAATGATGCTCAGAGGGACCAGGACCTGGAACCGCTTTCGGAGAACCTGCCCCACATTATCCTTCTATCCATGCTGGAGGAGCTGGAAGCCAAACTGGATAACTTGATGAATACTGTGGAGGACGTACCTTCTAGAGTCGCTGGGCTGATTAATAAAATCTGGATAGAAAAGGATCAATGTTACCTAGATAATGGTGCAGTGTCTTTGGAGATGGTCTGTCCAGTGAGCATTAGAGATTGTGCAATTAGCCGGTCTCCTGCAACACCTCAACTGAACAGGCAAGGGGAACCGAGCTTGTGTCTTCAGCCGGTGTTCTCTGATGGGCATGCACCAAAGCAGGACTGTACGCTCTCCTCGCCAACTCATGCTCAAGGGCGTCCAGAGGAGCCAAACCTTTGTCTACAGCCAATGTTTCCTGATCGACATCACCCACAGCAGGACCAGTGCTTGCAGCCTGGGTTTCCCGCTAGAAATGGAGTACAGCAGGATTGTCCTCTATCCCGGTGCCCTCAGACAGATCCTCCATGCAGATCACAGGAGGCAAAGCTGTGTCTTCACTCGGAATTTGTTGATGGGCAGACACCACAGCAAGACCAGAGCGTACAGACGGCGTTCCCAGAAGAGTCGGAGCCAGATGAGCCCCTGAAGCAAGAACCATCCCCATTGACTACTAATAGCTGGGACCAGCAACAGAACCTCTGCCCACACCCACTATTTCCTGAAGGACACGAACCACAGCAAGACCACCGTATACAACCCACGCTACCAGATGGGAACAGACCTGATGATCCCTTGGAGGAAGAATTGATGTGTTTTGATTTCCAAGATCCCCAGGAGAACCGCAGCCTACAACCCGTGTCACCTGATGGGATGTCATCACACGGACACTTAGAGTCTGGGCTATTGTCCTTTGATGATTTGGGGTCACAACAAACCCAGTGCCTACAGCAACACCCATGCTTGGAGCAGGAACTTCCTTATGCACAGGATCCAAACGTGAACTACGATCTAGAATCTATGCGCCCAGAAGCACAGGAACCAGACAAACATGACAATCTAGACCCGGCCTATACTGAAGCACATGGTTCAGATCAGAATTACAAGCTAGAACCACTGTACACTGCTTCACAGGACCGAGAGCTAGAGTCAGTGCTTCCTGAAGCACAGAAACCAGATCAGAACGACGAGCTCGAACAGACCTGTGCAGATGCACATGGTTCAGATCAAAAGTACAAGCTAGAACCTCCCTGTACTGATGCAGAGGGTTCAGATCAGAACTACATACTCGAACCACTGCACCCTGAATCACAGCATCAACATCCGAACTGCAAGGCAGAACTGCTCTGTCCTGATGAGCGGGGTCAGTGTCTGCCTCCATCATTTCTAGGACTGGATACACATACTGCAGATGAAGACTCAATGGAGAGAGGAAATACAAAGTCACATTTATTGCTGTTCGAAGCTATCCCAGGTATGTGTCTTGTTATAAATGGACTCTTGGAGTGCATACTAACACATGTAACCTCTTCAAAATGCGTATGGGCAGATTTTAGAAAGTATCTGAGGGGAGGATTATGGTTTGGATGGAACCCACTGAGCGATACTGACCTCCAAAGTACGAGTACACAGGGTGCAGATGTTTCCCTGCATTCTCCTCCTCTAGTTCAATCAATCAATCAATCAGCAGATTTGTATAGCACGCTACTCACCCGCTAGGGTCTCAAGGCGCTGGGGGGAGGGGGAGTCGCTACTGCTCAAACAGCCAGGTCTTGAGTTGCTTCCTGAAGGAGAGATGGTCCTGGGTCAGCCGTAGGTGGGTGGGGAGGGAGTTCCAAGTCTTGACCGCCAGGTAGGAGAAGGATCTTCCTCCGGTGGTGGTTCTGCGAATTCGTGGGACGGTGCGAGGGCGAGGCTGGCCGACCGGAGCTGGCGGGTGGGTGTGTAGAATCTGAGGCGGCTGTTGAGGTATTTGGGGCCCATGTCGTGGAGGGCCTTGTGTGCGTGGGTGAGGAGTCTGAACGTGATCCTCTTGCTGACGGGAAGCCAGTGCAGGTCTCTCAGATGGGCCGAGATGTGGCTGTGACGGGGGATGTCCAAGATGAGTCGTGCAGAAGCGTTCTGTATGCGCTGAAGTCTTTTCTGGAGTTTGGCTGTGGTTCCTGCGTAGAGGGTGTTCTCGTAATCCAGTCGGCTGGTGACAAGGGCCTGGGTGACCGTCTTCCTGGTTTCGGTGGGGATCCACCAGAAGATCTTTCTGAGCATGCACAGGGTGTTGAAACAGGATGACGAGACGGCGTTGACTTGCTTGCTCATTGTGAGGGAGGAGTCCAGGATGAAGCTCAGGTTGCGTGCCTGGTCCGTTGGCTTGGGGGCGGTGCCCAGGGCAGGGGGCCACCAGGAGTTGTCCCAGGCAGAGGGGGATGGTCCCAGGATGAGGACTTCTGTCTTATCTGAGTTCAGTTTCAAGCGGCTGAGCTTCATCCATTCCGCGACGTCTTTCATTCCTTCCTGGAGGCTGGTTCTGGCGGTGGTGGGGTCCTTGGAGAGCGAGAGGATCAGCTGGGTGTCGTCGGCGTAGGAGATGATGTTTAGGTTGTGTTGGCGTGCGATGGCTGCAAGGGGGCTCATGTAGACGTTGAAGAGGGTGGGGCTGAGCAAGGATCCTTGCGGAACGCCGCAGATGACTTCGGTAGGCGCAGATAGGAACGGGGGGAGGCGGACTCTCTGGGTTCTTCCGGCGAGGAACGAGATGATCCACTCCAAGGCCGTTCCTTGGATTCCGGTGTTGCTGAGGCGCTGTATCAGGGTGCGGTGACATACGGTGTCGAAAGCTGCTGAGATGTCTAGGATGATGAGGGCAGCTGTTTCCCCGTTGTCGAGCATGGACCTGATGTCATCAGTGGCTGCGATGAGGGCGGTCTCGGTGCTGTGGTTTGCTCGGAAACCGGACTGCGAGGGGTCGAGGGATCCGTTAGTCTCGAGGAAGGCGGAGAGTTGTTTGTTGACGGTCTTCTCGATGACTTTGGCAGGAAAAGGGAGGAGCGAGATGGGGCGGAAGTTCTTGAGGTCCGTAGGGTCCGCGGTGGGTTTCTTCAGGAGGGCGCTGAGCTCAGCATGTTTCCAGCTCTCCGGGAAGGTGGCGGATGCGAAGGAGTTGTTAATGACGTCCCGGAGTTGGGGTGCGATGATGGAGTCGGCTTTGTTGAAGATGTGGTGTGGACAGGGGTCGGTTGGGCAGCCGGAGTGGATGGTGTTCATCATGCGGGTGGTGTCTTCGGTGGTGACCGGGGTCCAGGTGCAGAGGGTGGTGTTGGGGGGCGCTGGTTCGGTGGTTGTGTGCGTGGTCTGTGCGCCGAAGCTGTTGTGTATGTCGGCGATCTTGCAGTGGAAGAACGAGGCGAGTGAGTCGCAGAGGTCTTGCGTGATGTCGTTGTTGCAGGCGCTGGGGTTGGAGAGCTCTTTCACGATGCTGAAGAGTTCCTTGCTGTTGTGGGTGTTGTTGTCCAGGTGTTCATTGAATGATGTCCTTTTGGTGGTGTGGATCAGCTGGTGGTGTTTGCGGGTGGCGTTCTTGAGGGCTGTCATGTTTTCTGTTGTCTGGTCGTGGCGCCAGGCTTTCTCGAGGGTGCGGCAGGTTTTCTTGGAGTTTTTGAGGTCGTTGGTGAACCACGAGGCTTTATTGCTGCCGAGTCTGCTGGGAGGGTTCTTCAGTGGCGCGAGGTCATTGGCGCAGTTGGTGAGCCACTGTGTGAGGTTGCGGGCTGCTTCGTTGGGGTCCCTCGTGTTGGTGGGAGGGTTCTGGCTGAGGGAGGTGGTGAGTTGGTCGGCGGTGATCTTGCTCCAGCTTCTGCGGGGAACCTGTTGCGGGTGGTGGTGTGTCGTGGTTCTCCTGAAGTTGAAGTGGACGCATCTGTGATCTGTCCGGTGGAGGGGCTGAAGGAGATGTGCTTGCTGGAGGAGAAGATGGGGTCAAGAGTGTGGCCGGCGTAGTGGGTGGGGATGTTCACCAGTTGCTTGAGTCCGAGGTTGGCGAGGTTGTCCAGCAGGGCGGCGGTGTTGCTGTCATTGTTGTTTTCCAGGTGGAAGTTGAGGTCCCCTAGGAGGATGTAGTCTGAGGTTCCACACAGGACTGCATCCTTCCTGTGCAGAAACAGGCCTGGTTATGGGACTCTGCATGAGACAAATAGGCTAGTAGCTCTTGTCGTTCTTTGTCCGTCCCTATTCCAGGCTGAGGAACTGGAAATAGCGCTATTCATGGGAGGAATTACTGGCCAGAATCGCACGTAATAGTCGGATGCAAGTGATGTGGTGTTCATTGAGAATAGCAGACATGTGCAGTCTAGAGAGGGAACTGTGTTTCTAGTTGCACAGTTACATTGGGTAAGACGCAGTCGTCTCCAGTTCCTGATTTAAAAATCCTAGTCTGTATTCAGCCTCAACAGCAGGTCTGACCAGGGATGTTGTTGTCACTGCAGGGTTCTCCAGGAGTGTACACCACCTCATGATAGACAGATACACAAAGGTTTTGGAGCTCTGAGGTGACTTGCAATAATCTTATTATATGCACCAGGTGGTACTTTATCCCGTATAATACATGGTCACACATCCACTTTCCCACAAACTTTGGTACGTAGCTCCTACATATGCAGCAGCTAACATGTTTGCAAACATGAAGAATTAGCTTAAAACCTGTTGTGCAAAAGTAAAAATAAAAACGGTTAGATATTTATTGCAAAAAGATGTTAGAAACAGTTCAATAAAAGTCCATTAAAAAGAAAAAGCTGCAGTAGCTCGAAACGTGTAGAAACATGCAGAAAGATTCCACCCTTCCTTTATCTAAGGAAACTAATGAACATATTCCCTCTGCTTCTCATAGTAAACTAGTAACATACAGCAGAAGTAATAAAAGCAAAGTGCTGTTTGTTGCTTTAAACAGCTGCTTCAATTATGCTTCGTGACTTGACCTTCTTTTCACATCAGCTGCTGGCACTGTTGTGCCCTCAGGACTGGACTGTAATAACTTATAAAATCCGAGTTCTGACGTCTCTTCTTCAT
The DNA here is from genome assembly GCF_964261635.1 of Lissotriton helveticus. Classification (NCBI taxonomy): domain Eukaryota; kingdom Metazoa; phylum Chordata; class Amphibia; order Caudata; family Salamandridae; genus Lissotriton; species Lissotriton helveticus. The sequence goes on from NC_136057.1 coordinate 128,980,836, forward strand.
AATCACTGACTTAGTGCATCACAAATTCCTGATTATAAAGAGATTAGAGACTGCCATTTATACAGGGATTACAGAATCCCGTCTAATATAATTATATATATATAAACATATAATAACTTTGGCACAGTTCAATGAATCTGCACAAAACTATTTGGGATTGGCATGGCTAGTTTCATGCAGTCTGTTTTTTGTGGTCCTCAAATTAAGCCACTAGTCATTTAGGATCGAGCTAGCTGGACCTTTAGCCCATGAATGGTCAGTGCATCTGGACTCGCAGACCCAAATGTAAAAATATATTGGATCCGATTGGTTGAGGGAGCTTTTACGCCCATCCATTTCGGATACGTAAACCCAAAGTTGGGTTTGCGGACCTGAAGCTCCTTGATTGGCTGGCTACATCTTGAACCATTACATGATGAAGAGACTTGTTCCCCGCATCCTATAAAAATATTAAAGAAGCCATAAAGAGCCGTGGTGCCATCCTGTCTCTCCCTGGCACAGGGGCTGCCTAATGTTAAAATGTAAAAAGAAATTGCTGATTTTGAACAGAGGTTGGATTCCACATCATGACCCTTGAGGTCCGCAAACCTTAGGCTGGTGTCTGCGCAGACACTGTAATTGGCCTTGTACCCTGGTAGACAGTTGTGATGTTCGGAGACCTGCTGCCTTGTCTGAAACCCTATCGATGTCCAATAAGGATACACAAGTTTGCCAGTGTTCGAGAACCCCAAGAAAGTTTCAACTAAAGTGCTTATGTCTACTGCTGCCGACCAGAAACTTCACTGTCGACTGTAAAGTTGGCACCTAAGGTACTGGAAGGACGGCTTGGGGTGGAGGGGACATTGGCATGTACAGAGGGCCGTGCCATTGAAGCATCTTCTGGCAGCTCTCACCAGGGGCATCATGACGCGACCCTGCCACATCTGTACAACATTTCCGGGCCGAAAGCAGTATAGAATATTAGCTATAAATTCTGTAACCAGTCTGTTTGCTACGCACAGTCCACTGTACTAAATGATATGAGGTATTCTTAGTACATGTATTTCTAAAATGTCAATTGTTGTAATATTTAGGACACTTACTATTGTAATGCAAGTTGATCTCTAGTAATGTATAGGACATGTATTATTTGTAAAGTAGAAATGCTTTCCACTTAAAATTGAATATATATACTTGGTAGTTTGTTTAAAGGACTAATCAAACCACATGTCAAAAGTACAGTGCTATAGAATTGTGAAGCACTCTGATACCCAGTTGGGTCATGTTTGCGCTATATAAAACACTGAATTAATAAATAAATAACACACCTGAGTGTGGTGAGATCCCCCCACACACACCTGGTGCCTGCTGTGAAGAAGGTGTGTGAGGGCTGAAAAATTACCTTCATGCCCTTCAAGGCCAGCGACCTCGATGCTGCCTGCGTGGTGGCCATATTGAAGCAGAAAATCATCAGGACATCTCATGCATTTACACCCAATATCGTGAAAGAGGCAAGCCCGTAGGCTGATTTGGAAATTATTGGGCACTTTGCTAGTCGTATCTTGAGGAAAATAATCAAATACCGACGGCGAGGCCAAACTACTTTTCAAAAATAACATACTCACACTGGGGAGAGACTTCTCAGGCTCTGATTGTGGGCTGGGATTCCCTGCAACAGAGTGCAACCATTTGTAGCTTCTTATCAGACTAATAGTCCCCTTTCCAGGCGTTCAGAAAAAAAATGTAATATCAGCATTTTTAGGTGCAGCACCTAAGGACCTTATTGATGGCACAGTAATATCTCTCCGCTTCCGGCATTCTATTTTCATTAATCATATCCACCAAATTTGATTGAAATTCAAAGGGTAGGCCTCAGTAACTACGTGTCAATCTTTGTAACCCTGCAAAATGCAGTAGGATATTTCTTTTTCGACTGATGGTGTGGGACACTGCTAAAAGTCATTTGCAAAGTCAGTAGGTTCGCAAGGGAAGACCAATTGGCTTTGCCAGTGCTTGTTTTTTGTTGTGTGCTAGGAAAAAAATCTTACACCTTCTCCTCTTGTATGGATACTAGGCAGAATTGTCACATACATTCTCTCATTTTGAAGTCATAGGAAGAAAAGTAAACACCAAGCTCCCTCAAAGAGAGAGCTTGACATTTATTTCACCTCTGTCTTTGAATGCACTGCAAATGTGACCAGATAAAAGCAAGATTTAAAGGCCTTTTTACAGAAAGCTTGTTTGTGGAAGAATACAGTAAACAAGGTTTGGGCAGCAGGAGGGACGGATGTGAATTACAAACCACAAATCCAATGGTAAGGAATCTGTGGAATGTATTCCCACTGATGCTTTCTGAATATCCCCAAGATGTCTTTAGCGCTGTCTGGTAGTCTTGGATCAAAGGCACAAAGGTCACTTTGAAGTTATTATTGGGATTGCTTTTTTTTTTTTTTTTTTGAACAAAATTTTGTTAAATTTCCATATCAACAAACAAACCAATGGGGGCGCTAGAGGGCGCACAAGATAATGGCCGCACTGTAGTGAGGCTCTGGCTGCCTGGACAGTACTATCCTTCATATCTCCTTATGCCCTGCAGATAATCGTCTGAAACTTTCAGCGAGTGTGCGTCCACCTGCCCCGCAGATCCTGGCCAAGTTTGGTGGCAATCCGACGTCGGACGCCGGACTTCGTCGCCTGGGAAGGCTGCCCGGGGTGAGCTGCTGCGGAAAGGCAGTGCAGAGGCTCGGAGGCGCGACCACGAGAGGCCGAGGCTCGCCACGAGGTAGACAGGCCTTGGACGAGGGACGGACCGTCCGGAGGGTGCGGACCCTGCTGCTGCTCGGCGGACCCGTTGTGGCGGTGAGTCATCCCCCTCCACCGACAGCTGTCAGAGGCAGAGATACTGTGCGGAGGCGCGAGGACCCGCTGGCACTGCGGGAGAGGCTGAGACCTGATGCCTGCACCGGGAGGTAACTGAACGGGGCCCCGGATTTCTGTGCACAAATGCCCGGTAGAACCAACCCTTCCTCCGAGGGCTCGCCGCTGCTGCTAGCGGCGGATTGAGGAGCGTCAGGAGCCTACTGGGGGACGCTAGCTTGGACCGGTCCCTCAACTGACCGCCACCCGCCGGCAACACGTGCACCCCTCCCCCCTGAGACTATTTAACTCGGGCCTGAGTGCATGCCTGCGAGGCAGGGGGCCTGCTCAAGTGAACTCGGAGCCTATTGCAGTCCACATTACATGCAGATGATATACGGTATTCACAGGCGCGTGAGTACTGCGTTGCTGTGGGGGTGTCGCGTGTCTAGAGCCCGCGGGAGTGCGCACCTCTCCTCCATACTGCGATGAGGACAAGAACTGAGTGGGACCTCTGACCCCTTTGTGAGTGCATGCGGGGGACCTCGATAGCTGGAGCGAAGGTCACCTTATCTGGGGGTGCATTCTTCCGGGTTGTTGGACTGCTCCTCGCGCAGAGGGGGCCGCCATCTGAGTGACCCCTGGACTGAGCACACGTATGCAAAACAGATCATTGGCGGGCGGTGAGGACCGCGCTAACCGTATAGCTCCGAACGCCTCTAGCCCCTACAAGAGACGTACAATGGGGAAGAATGACAATAAACAGCCTAAACTCTCTTTCGAACCCGCGGCCACTAGAAAACAGCTACGAGACACGGCGGACTCTGGAGGTGCCCGTGGATCGGCGGGCGCTGAACCCCCCTCAACGGCCATGACCCCTGAGATGCGCCTGATGATGGAGGAGATGAGGCAGGGCTTCGCCACGATAGTGGACAAGGTGGACCGGCTGTCCTCGCGAATGGACGGAGTTGCGCAGAAACTAGAGATCCATGAAGAGCGCCTGTCAGAGGCAGAACGGCGCATATCGGCCACGGAGGACATGTCGACGTCCCACGATACCCGCCTATCCAGAATGGACAATATACTGCGCGTAATAGCGGCAAAGAATGAGGAGTTAGAGGCGAGGAGTAGACGCAACAATATACGCGTCGTAGGGGTTCCGGAATCCACCAACACAGGACGTATGGAAGAATATGTCGAACGGATCCTCACGACTGCAGTGGGCAGGGAAGCCTTCTCCAGTCAATTTATTGTCGAAAGAGCACACCGATCGCTTGGGCCTCGGCCCGAACCAGGGAGACCGCCGCGGCCTATCATCGCCCGGTTGCTCAACTACCGCGACCGCGATGCGGCACTACGAGCAGCGCGGACAAACCAAAACCTGTCGTGTGATGGTGTGAACTTCTCAGTATACCCGGACTTCACTCCTATGGTACAGGAACAGCGGAAAAAGTTCTTAGATGTGAAGAAAAAGCTTAGAGCCATGCAAGTGGACTATGCACTCTTATACCCTGCGCGTCTCAGAGTGACCCATCATGCCAAACAATATTTTTTCACTAATCCGCAACAGGTGGAGGACTATATCAAAAAAATCCGCGCTGCTAGAGGAGGCAGGCGACACGAAGAGGATGATGGTGGAGACGGAGAACCTTTGGAAAATGATGGCGACTGACGGTGCCTCTCCGCTATACACTGATTGGCCTCACGTCCCCGCTCTGAACTTTGATTTGTCTCCTTTAACTTGACCAAGCCCCTGTTGGGCTGCATTTGTTGTGGGATTGAGGTGTTGCTCCAGTGCCACGTAAACGTACTGAGACTGAGCTGTTGCAGGTCGAACTGCGGTCCGATAATTGGGACTTTATTGGAGTGCACAGACTGATGACATAACTGGTGGAGGTATGAGTTGCAGCAGACAAGGGGCCACTCTCACTCGAATGCCCTAGAGTCTTCTCCATCTGAGGCGGGCGCCATGAGAGATGTTGGCATGTTGGTCAGGTTCTAATCTGCAGGGGTAATATATACCAGGCACCACCCCCCCCTATCTCTGACTGGTCTCGCATGGCACGTGCGAGGCGGGAGGAGATTATCGGGGTGGATTGGTGCGTCCCTCTGATGCCCCTAGAAGGGGATTCCCCACACAATTGTTTGATGGTTATTGAATGTGGGAGCCGGGGAGGGGGGTGGGGATGGGGTACTGGCAAGATTGGGTTGCTTCAGTGGAAGGGGGGGGATTGGGAGCATGTGAGTTGGCTTGCTGGGTCCGGGGGGAAGGGGGGTGTGTGTTTGTTGGGGATTTTGATGTTGTTACTATAGGCACTGGTTTGGGTGCTATCAATGACAAGCGTGCAGACGTTGAAGTTAGTATGACTGACTGCGTTACGGGCTGGGAGAAGCGAATGTTTCGTGCGGAGAGAAGATCTGCATTTGGTACAGGAAGTATGAGGGCTGCTAAATTGGACATGATTCTGAATCATGAGCGCGGCGGTTGCAATGGGGAATGATGCATTAGATGACATCTCAATTGTGTCCTGGAATGTACGAGGCCTTAATGAACCCAGGAAATGTAGAAATGTACTTGCATATTTAGATAGACATCATGTGCAGATAGCGCTGCTTCAGGAAACTCACTTGGACCCGCGAAGAGACCCTAAATTTGCGTGTAGATGGGCACATGTGAGAGAATTCTCTTCCTATTCCACGTATTCCAGAGGTACGACCATCTTGATTAACAGGGCACTGCCCTTCCAAAAATTGGGAGCGAGGGTGGATACGGAGGGGAGGTATGTGCTGTTGTGGGGTAGATTGGGTACGGATGTAGTCATGATTGTGAATTGTTACGCGCCCAATGTTGACACTCCTGATTTTTTCCTGACACTGTGGGGTCATGTGCTGGAGGTTGAAGCCGCGCACATTGTCTGGGGGGGAGACTTCAACCTGTCGCTGATACCTGGGATGGATAGGTCAGATGGGAGTGGCCACTACAACATTAAGGCTCGAGACACACTGCAAGGTATACTAACTGAGGCAGGGCTCATTGATAGCTGGAGATTCACGCACCCGGGGACTAGAGAGGGCACGCACTTCACGGCATACACTCGTGCATGGGCGAGACTTGATTACTGCTTCATTTCACGGGGTCTAGCCAATGGTGTCATTAAAGTTAAACATTTGCCTCGAACCTACTCGGACCACTGCCCGGTCTTGGCTGTGATTGGGATGCCTGGCCTACACAAATTGCGACCACCGTGGCGGCTACTCCCCTCGGCTCTGCTTGACCCTGTCTTTAAACTTGAACTTGGGGAGGAGATAGAGGCTTTCTTCCCTAGAAATAAGGGGTCTGTCGAAAGTGTAGAGACGATATGGGAAGCCTTCAAGGTGACTATCAGGGGTGTCACGATTGCTAAGAGCTGCGGGATACTAAGGGACTTAGTTCGTACACTGCATAAACTGGAATCAGAACTTAAAGCCCTTGAGGCGGAGATGGTCCACAATCCTAGCCCTGCGCTAGCGCAGGAATTCAGGTCTAAGCTTTCGTCCTTTGAGGAAGAGGCTGCTAGGGAAGTGAAGTTTCGGGGCAAATACTGGACGGCTAGGAGATTCTGCGAGGGGGACCGTCCGGGGAAGGTACTCGCTGCGCTCACGCGACATCAGCGCTATGCTACCCATATCTTGGAAATCGCTGATGGCATGGGGGGGACCTATCAGGACACGAAGCGTATACAAGACACCTTCCTACAGCACTACAAACACTTGTACTCCACACAGCAGGAAGGCGACGTGGAATTCGGAGACTTCCTTAATGACATAGCGCTGTGCTGGCTTGGCGATAGTCATAGGGCCTTTCTTGGGGCTCCTTTTGAACTGGACGAGATTAGAGAAGCTATCATGTCCCTTAGTAACGGCAAAGCTGCAGGGCTGGATGGCCTTCCAGCTGAATTTTACAAGTGCTACATTGAAATCATGGCACCGGTGCTGAGGGAAGTCTTTACAGAATCGCTTGAAGTGGGGATACTACCGGGCTCTATGAGAGAAGTGGCGATTACCTCACTCCTGAAGTCAGGGAAAAATCCGTTAGATACCGACTCTTATAGGCCCCTTTCGCTTTTGAACTGTGACGCAAAAATCCTTGCCAAAGTGTTGGCGACTAGGCTGTCCCTTCTCATGACTACCCTGGTACTACCGGATCAGGCTGGCTTTGTGCCAGGTCGAGCGACGTCGCACAACCTTCGCACGCTGTTCTCCCTTATTCCCACTATCGCGCCTGAATTGCCTGTTGCCGCTGTGTTTTTGGACGCCACTAAGGCGTTCGATTCTGTGGAATGGGGCTACCTCATGGCTATCTTGGATAGAATGGGTTTTCCTCAGATTTTCATCTCCTGGGTGAAGCTTCTTTACACTGCCCCGGTTGCCAGGGTCGTCATTAACGGTGTACTTTCCGCACAAATGCCGATCACGAGAGGCACCAGGCAGGGCTGCCCTCTATCGCCCCTGCTTTTTGCCTTAGCTATAGAGCCGCTGGCTTGCAGGGTACGGCAACTACACAAGGCCAGTGCCTTTAACTGCCACCAGCGGCAGATAGGGATTTCTTTATACGCGGATGACGTTACCCTGTACGTGCGTCACCCGCAGCAGAACCTTAACCCAATCCTTAGGGAATTTATTGTCTTTGGCGGCATGTCGGGAGTGCACATTAACTGGAAGAAATCTCAATTCTTCCCCCTCACGGCCTCGTTTGACCGATTCCAATTGGACTACCCCCTGGAGTGGCGTAGTTCGGAACTCCGATACCTGGGTATTGAGATATCGCTCAATAAAGAGGATACTATTCGGTTGAACTATGGTGTGGCAATCTCACAATTGTCAGACAATGTTACTCGATGGCTGGCCCTGCCGCTTTCAATGGCAGGTAGAGCCTCGCTGATTAAGATGATCACCCTCCCAAGGTTCCTGTACCTTTTTCAGAATATCCCCTACTACCCGGGCCCCTACTTCTTTAAGAGACTGCGGACTGAACTTCTTCGATTATTTTGGGGAGGCAAACAACCACGGATTAGTTGGGCGACCTTGACACAGCCGTATGACAAAGGTGGGTTTGATGTGCCGGATTTTGCTGCGTACTACCTTAGTGCTCAGGCACAATACGCGTACCACTGGGTTAATCCAGCTCCCTTTATGCCACAGGCTGCGGCTGAAGAATGGATTGCGCATCCGCTTTCGCTTAACGGTATGCTGATGGGAGTGGTTGGAGATATTGAGACGCCCGCCACCACAGTCACATGTACCATAGACGCCTGGAGGAGAGTGACTACTATGCTCGACGCTCCCATGCTCTATTCGCCTGCACTCCCCCTAACGTACCACCCGAGACTGTCATTGTTATTAGAGACTGGATTTCGGTCTATGTGCAAGCGCATTCACATAAATACGTGGGGGGATCTGTTCAAGGACGGGCTATTTCATACCAAAGATCAGATATTTCAGGCAGGATCCCCGACACCGATGGAGGTGTTTTACTATATTAGGCTACGACAGGGTATGCGTGACATACTCCCCAACTTTCCGGATGAACCAGGGGTGGTGCTGCCCCTGCATGTACTGTTGGTGTCGGATGGGAGGCACATGGTTTCTAAGTTATATAATAACATCCGAGCGCTACGTCCGCCTGTACGGTCCAAAGCGAGGGACGATTGGAACTCCGAATTGGACGATGAACTCACTGAAGAGCAATGGCACTATTGCTGCTCGGCCACGGCGAATGTCGCGTCCAGCTGCCGTCTGAAAATCATCCATTACAAATTTATTCAGAGGTTTTATTACACGCCAGTCAGGAAGTTGCGATTTCATCTTTCTGATGACGACAGGTGCGCGAGGTGTCACTCGGAGGGCGCAGGCTTCCTTCATCTGGCCTGGGGGTGTGGCGTGATACAGGAATATTGGACGCAGGTTCATGCGGCGCTCCAGGTCATGATTGCAGGCCCTCTTCCACTAAACCCGGTGCTGATGCTATTGGGGTATACCAAGAATATACCCAAAACGAACCGACGATTTGTAGATATTGCGTTGCTCCTTGCTAAAAGGAGAGTAGCTTGCAAGTGGGGGAGGGCAGGGCACCAAAATTCAAAGAATGGTTGGATGATCTAACATACTGCCAAGACCAACAGGGCATCTATGCAGACTTAATGCCTGCACGTTGCAGACCCAAGGATATTTGGTCCCCGCTGCAGCTATACTGGTTGTCCCAGGGGTCTCTTGATACCACCTCTGCGGGTGAGGGGCAGCTGACTGAGTAATGAGCAACTTACTGTCGAGTGACGCCCTGATACGAATACAGCACCTTAGTTGGCGGTGATACCCTCTTTCTTCTTGTGGAGAGGCGGACTGCTCAATGTTGAGACGAGGTAGAAGGCTATGGGACGCATGCGGTTTGGATATTGATATCTGTGAGGCATGTGACACGGCTCCCCTGGTACACTTATGCCGAGATCAGGATGGTTCTTTCTTTGCACGCAGGGTTTGGGAATAGGCACATGTACGGGTACCCCACTGAGGGATTGGGAACCATGCATCACTACACATCAAACACTGACCACTGCACCCGGGTTTGGTAAGCCCACTGGGAAGAGGGGGGGGGGCTGTCTTAGATGCTGCATGCAAGGGACACTGACACCAATGTAGCCGCGGAATGTCACCTGGTAGGGTTGGTATATGCAGAAACCTGCGAGAGGTCTGATACTCGTCCTCCCTAAAGCAATACTTATACCTGGCTAGGTTATTGCTGGGATGGCCTGATGAAGTGGTGGGACTTCCCCGTAAATTGTAACCCCCATTGTGCTAAACGTAGTGCTGTACTGATGATGTGTCCACCCTATTGACTGTCGTACCTTACTGTACTGCTCAGACGTGATGAGATGATCTAGCCCAAGCAACTGTACGATACTTTCTTACTGTACCGTAACTGTAACATGCTGTTTGGTTGGAAAAGATGCGAATGTCATGTACCTCTGTCTAAAGCAATAAATAAAGGTTTAATAAAAAAAATTAAAAAAAAACAATGACTGCAGGCCTCCGATATGCATTTCACAGATCAATAGTTCAGGTATTGCGCCCCACAAATCAACATCCTACCATCCCCCTTTCTCCACCCTCTCTACCCCCACCCCCCATGTCAGTGTGCCACGTGTGTCGGTCCCTTGATGCAACATAACTCAACATGAAATTGCAGGTATCTCCTCTCAGATCCCGGGCAGCAGCTCCCATACCCAAGTGGATATCAAACACCATACAGGTCCATGCATGCAACCCCATCCCATCTCCACAACCCCTGGCGTGATATTCTAGTTCCTTAATAGCCAACAGGAATGCAGTCCTAGCATGCAATGTCCCCCGTGGACGACCCCGCCCTCCCCGCTGCTATCTCCTCCCCTTGGCTCGCTGGCGTCTCTTCCTCACTATCCTCCGCGACCTCTGACATTGAGTGCAATTCTGCCACTAGCGCGCACCACGCCCTGGCTGTTTCTAGTGCTTTATCATTAGCTGCACGATTGGCCAGTTGTAAGCGGAGAGTCCCTTCACTAGACGCCCATTGCTGGAAACACCCCCGCCATCTCAGGAAGCTGGGACCCCCCCTAGATTTCCAATGTAGGGTGAGCTCCCTCTTGGCCAGGATCAGCCCCAGGTCGATGAATTTACTGGTAACCTTCGTGGACGGGGTGTGCGGGAACCAGAGTAGGAGGCAAACCCCCATGTCCGTGTCAACGTGACGTCCAGTGATCTCATTCAGACAGGCCACAACATCAGCCCAATACGAACCGAGCCCCGCGCAGGCCCAAAACATGTGTCCAAAGTCAGCACCCTCTGAGGTACAACGGGGACACACTGATTGCGCCCCACCAAAAACCCGTTGGATCTTGGCCGGCGTCCAGTACGCCCTATGGAGTGTGAAGTATTGGACCAATTGGAACCGGACGTTGCGCGTGCCCTTCCAGGCCCGGCTCACAAGCTGGGGCCACGTTGTCTCCGGTATTTGTCGGCCTAGGTCCGTCTCCCAGCGTTCCCGTAGTTTATCCAGTGGGGGGGGGGGGTCATCTAGTGCCAGTCTCCTATACAAACAAGTAATAGCCTTAAAGGTGCCAGCTGCCATCACAACGTACTGGCATCCCAAAGACGTAGGCGGCTCCGCCCGACCATTCTTCCAGCGTCTCTGGATCGCAGAGACCAAAGCCGCATGAAGTAGGAAGTCGCCTCTCGGCAAATCAAATGCCTCTTGCAGGTCGGAAAACGACAGCAGAACACCATCCCTGTACAAGTCTCCCACCATATGGAGCCCACAATCTTCCCAGGTGGCTAGCCCCGACCAGTCCCCGCCGTGCGGTAAGGCTGTACACATGCCTAAGGGGATCTCCGGCGCATATGGAACGTGGATACCCGCCCGCTTCTGACTACGAAGCCAACAGTGTCGGAGGGTGCGTTCCTCCAGAGACAATTGGTCCAGGCGAAGTCCCTGCTGGAGCAATATGAAGGACAGGACATGGCGCTGCACAATCCTGTCATGTGGGCCGACCGGACCCCTAAACTCCCGCGCCACCGCCTGGGTGAACCACTGCAGCTGTGCCGCCAGGTAATACCATTCAAAATCCGGCACAGCAAGCCCCCCCTCCTCCCGCGATCGAAGTAGGGTGGAGAGAGCCACGCGCCTTCTGCCAGAGCCCCATATGAATCCTATCACCAATGACCTTAAAGTCCGAAAGAAGGAGAGCGGGATCCGCACTGGTAGTGTACAGAAAAAATAGAGCAAGCGCGGGAGGACCACCATCTTCAGTAAGTCTATTCGACCGGCCACAGACAGGGGGAGGGTACGCCAGAATCCAATACTGCCCCTGATGCCTCTCAGCGCTCTGCCCACATTTCCCTCATACAGGGACGAATGGGTATGATAAATGTGGACCCCGAGGTATGGCATACACTCCGGCTCCCAGCGCAGCTCCCCAAGCTCTGCGGGTTGTACACACCGGGGAGTCAGGGGGAACAGGCAGGTCTTGGACCAATTAACACGTAGGCCCGATAGTTCGCCAAACTCTCGGAGCAAGGCCCGTGCTCCCCGCACCGAGGCCATCGTGTCAGCCAGGTACAACAGGAGGTCATCGGCATACAGGGAGATGTGGTGTCGGACACCACGCAACAGTACCCCTTCATAGTGCTGCCCTTGACGCGCCCGTGGCGCCAGTGGTTCAATCGCCAAGGCGAACAGAAGCGGGGACAGGAAGCAGCCCTGCCTAGTACCCCTCGTCACGGCACATGCCGCAGATATTGTACGGCCCGTGCGGACCCTGGCAGTAGCGGAGGCATATAACAGCTGCGTCCAGCGGACAAAGCCGTCCCCCAACCCAAACCGACGCAACACACCGAACAGATACGGCCATTCCACGCTATCGAACGCCTTTTCGATATCCACCGATAGGACGGCCGCAGTCGGAGGACCCTCCCCCTCAACATCCATAACCCGTAGCAAGCGCAGTATACAGGCAGAGGTATTCCGCATGGGGATGAAGCCCGCCTGGTCCGGGTGGACGAGAGAACACATATGGGCTGACAGGCGCGTAGCCAGAATCCTGCTCAGTATTTTATAGTCCACAGTGAGCATCGAAAGGGGACGGTATGCCGTTCTCGTCGTGGGTTGGCCGCCCTTCTTCAGCAACGGCACACTGATCGCCTCCCTCGCTGACTCCGGCAGCCTGCCCAGCTCCCACGCCTCGCCATAGACCCGCAACAACTGTGGCGCCAGAAGGTCCAGGAATGCAGCATAGAACTCCACAGAGAGGCCATCACCCCCTGGTGCCTTCCTCCGTGCCATGCGCTTGATCGCTGCTCTAATCTCCCCCTGCGTCACAGCAGCACCCAGGGCGTTCCCTTGATCTAGGTCCAGCTGCGGCAGCTGGGCCTCCTCCAAAAAGGCATCCAAACCCGTCGGGGGCAAGGGCAGCCTGCATCCGTACAGCTCCGAGTAATAAGCTAGGAACTGGTCATTAACTTCCCGTTGGGAGAAAACCAGCGCCCCGGTAGGTGTGGCCAGGGACAGAATCGGTGCGCCTCCAGAGTGGGGGTTCGCCAGCCACGCCAGCAGCGATCCGGCTCGGTCCCTCTCGGCGTGAGCCCGGACCATGTATTCCCGGTAGTCATGGCAACGAAGCCTTTCCACTTGTGCGGCTACACGCTCTCGTGCCGCCATCACCTCCTCCCTATCGCTCCCCGCCGTGTGGTTAGCCTTCTCCACCAGCCTAAGCGAGTCCTCCTCCCGCTCCATGTCTGCCAGCAGCGTCCTACGCACCCCGGCCGAAGAGGAGAGGCACGCGCCTCGCACCACCACCTTGAAGGCATCCCATTCAACCGCTCTAGTAGTTGCGGTGCCCGCATTCTCCCGGAAGTAGCGTTCAAGGCACTCCTGCAGTTCCGTGCGGAATACCGGGTCCTCCAGCATCAGCGGATTCAGCCGCCACGTGGGGATCGGTTGCCGCTGTCTAGACCAGAGGACTGCGAGTAAGCAAGGGTTGTGGTCTGAGATAGTCTTCGCCAGGTATTCGCTACTGCGGACTAGCGCCAGGGCCCCAGCAGTACAGAGAAAGGCGTCGAGGCGGACGTGGAGATCATGGGGTGTGGAGTAGAACGAATAGTCTCTATCGTTGGGATGGAGCGTACGCCAGGCGTCTAGGAGGCCCCAATGTTCTTGCCAGGCCCTCCGGGCTTTGCCCACCCTGCGCACCACCGACTGAACTAGGGGAGGATGCGAGCGATCTAAATCCACATCCACCACCGAATTAAAGTCCCCCCCATGAACACCGTGCCGATCAACAGAAACGCTAATCTCTTCGATAACGCCGAAAGGAACGCGGTTTTATCAAAATTAGGGACATAAAAACTGCAAAGCGTGACGTCCCGGCCATCCAATCTCCCCAACACCGCTACAAACCTCCCCTCCGAATCAATCTCCGTCGTCATGGGCTGGAAGGGGACGCCCGCCCGAACCCAAATCAATGCCCCCCGAGCATGAGCGGAGTAGGTTGTATAGTAAAGCTGCCCCCTCCAACGCCGCTGCAGCGCTCGCCCCTCAGCCTGTGTCAAATGTGTTTCCTGCAGAAAGGCTATCTGAACGCCCCTACGCACTAGATATGCATGCACCATATACCTCTTACTTAGAGTTGAGCCCCCGCACATTCCACGTAACATATTTCAGTTCCAACTTAGCCGCCATCAGTAAAGCTATAGCAGTAACAGAACCTTAACAACCCTAGTGGCACACTGACAGACCCCTGCAACATCAAACACCCCCAACTCACCCCCCACCCAACCTCCCCCAGAACAGGCGTCAAACAGTTGCTACCCATCCAAACTCCCACCCCCACAGGTGAGGGAAACTCTGGAAAGCACCAGAGACTCACAGATTAAGTGAGATAGAGGGGGTAGCGCAGCACCTCCGGCAGGACAGCTCGAGATCCACCACACCGTGATGGGCCGATCCCGGTCAAGAAGAAACCTCGCCCCCCATCACCCAAGCAGCGCTCCCGCCCAATCAAGTGCATAATGCCATGGGGCCCCCACAGTGCCATCAACACCCCGGGAAGACAGGGAAAGTAGCCCCACCCGATACCCCTTCGAAAGGAACCCCAGCAGCCCTGTCATAGTCATCCCCGCAGGCCAAGCACCCCTCCTTACTGTTCCTTGCACAGCTGCCCGGCAGTCACTCGTCCATCAATCCCTCGGCCGTCTGAGGGGTAACATGAGGCAAATCCCCAGACTCCTTCTCTGAGCCCCCATCCGAACCTCCCTGCCCCGTCTCATCAGAGCCCAAGCGGGAGCCCGAGTCAATCACAGGGCCCTCTGCCACCACTCCAGAAATAAGCGACACCGCCTGTAAAGTGGCCTGCCTCTCCAGTTCCGTCTGTGACGCCGGTGGGGATCGCTGGCTCTGTCCTCGCTTCCGATTGCGCCTGCTCCGCCGCGGCCGCGGTCGACCCTCAGTAGTCGCCGTCCACACACCTGAACCATCCTTGCCCGCCCGGTACCGTTCCAGCCATTGCCAGGCGTCATCCGGCGTGTCACAGAACGTCGCCACTCCATCCACCAGCACCTTCAGGCGCGCCGGTAACAGCAGGGAGTACTGAACTCCCTCGTCGTGGAGAGCTCGCTTGACAGCCACGAAGGAAAAGCGGTCGCGCTGGACTTCTTGAGAGTAGTCAGGAAAGAGGGACACAGACGCATTGTCCACCTTGTACGGACCATTCGATCTGGCTTGCCGCAGAATAATGTCTCGATCCCTGTAGTGCAGCAGGCGGGCAATGACAGGCCGAGCGGGACGGCCAGGGGCCAGAGGTCGGGCCGGGACCCTATGGGCTCTCTCCAAAGTAGAGAAGGTCATCAGGCCCTCAGGTACCACCACATCTCGCAGCCAGCGTTCAAGATAAGAGACCATGTCATCCCCCTCGACGTTTTCGGGCAAACCCACCACTCTAATGTTGTTGCGTCTGTTGCGCCCTTCTGCGTCAGCCGCTCTCCTCTCCAGTTGTTGCACCCTACGCACCAGGTCATCCAGCGTAGCGTCCGTGGTTTTCTGGGCCGGTTCGAGTTTCTCAAGCACCAGCTCCGTGGATTTGACACGATCCGCAAGCTTGTCATGATCTGCTTTCCGTAGGCCTAGGTTCGTAGAGACCTGCGCAATATCCTGACGCAGCGCCTCCCTCGTGTCCCCTATGGCCTTGAGAATCTGGTCCATCTGTTGTTGTTGAAGACCTGTGCTCTGGCTATCTGTCGATCGGTGGTCGTTTGCCTCAAGGGGGTCCTCAGCCTGATCCGCCGAGGCCGCACCAGCACCCTTCCGCTGCTTCCCCATGATGCACCACTAGAGCACGCAGGGGCGGCAAGCACCAGAGGTCCACCCCGTAGCGTTACCAGGGTCGCAGGACTCACCTCCACCCAGCTGGTCCGCGCGTGATATAGGGCGAGGGCTACTGGGAAATTCCAGGGGATAGCGTGGGCCCACTCTCAGGATCCTCGTGTGCATGGGCCACTAGCCATGCGGGCCACACCAAGGCATGCCAGGCCCCCAACGGTTGTCCGCAGAGTCCAGAAAGCAGAGGGGAGCTCAAACGTATCTCCGCGCGTCCACCAGCGCGAGACCGGGACCAAGGTCAGAGACTTGCGCCAGGAAGTTCAGGCGCGCCGAGGCAGGCCAGCCGGGGGCCACCCGCCGTCCAGAGCCGGTGACGCAGGCTCCAAAGCACTTCCACTAGAGTGCCAGCACGGTCCCCTCAAGGCGCTAGTGGGCCCCCAGTCCTCCAGACGAATGGCTTCGGGCTCCCAGGGACCGGGCACCCACCCCTGCGTCTGGTGCCCGGCCGGCGCCGCTCCAGATTCCGACGCCACTGCCCCAGAGCGTCCGTCGTGCGGCCTCAGCCCAGCGCCGTACCCCACAGTACCTGCGCCGTCACAACCGCCCCAGGCGCGGCGCACTCCTCAGCAGAGAACGCGCCTCCAACCGAGCGCAGCGCCGCCTCTGCTCCTCTCGGGCCTGGGCCTTCGTCCGCACACACCCGCCAGGTGCAGCCGCAGGTCCCTGGAATCCTGCGCGAAAAGGTCGTGGCGTCCTCCACAGCCGGGCCAACCCTCCGGTCTCGCCGTCAGTCACACCGCCGCGATGGGTCAGCCTCCTCGTGGGTCCCTCCAAAATCGAGGTCGGGGATCCGGGCCGGCGGCAGGCCCACAGCAAGATGGCCGTCCGTCAGTGCCCCGGCCTCCCGGCAGCCGCCGGAATCAAGGCGATCACGGGGCCCTCCTGGCTCACAGCAGCCGCCAAGTTGCCCCCAGACCTTCAGGGACCACAGCAGGTCGGTGGCGCCGCTGGGGAGGGGGTCTGTCAGGATAATTCGCCGAGATCAGCCCGGAGCTCGGGACTCAGGCGACCATGCTCGTCGGCGCTTAAGCCACGCCCCCTTATTGGGATTGCTTTTAACATCTCAATTTACTTTTTAAAATTATTTGCAACTCACTTAAACCATGGTGTGTCTGTCTGTCTCTCTCTCTCTCTCTCTCTCTCTCTCTCTTTCTCTCTTTCTCTTTCTTTCTATCCTTCTCTCTTTCTCTCTATCTTTGTCTCTCTCTCTCTCTCTCTCTCTCTCTATCTCTCTCTCTCTCTTTCTGTCTTTCTCTTTCTTTCTATCCTTCTCTCTTTCTCTCTATCTTTGTCTCTCTCTTTCTCTCCTTCTTTCTCTCTGTCACTCATTCTCTGTTTCTGTTTCTGTTTCTCTCTATCTTTCTTCCTTTCTATTTCTTTCTCTCTCACTTTCTCTCTCTCTTCTGCTCTTCCTTCTTTCCCTCCCACGTAGTTTGTGGTTATAAGAGTTTCTTTTGAAAAACAATTATTTCTTTGCTGATAATATAATTTTGGAATCTTTTGACAAATTTGCACAAACTTTTCAAAAAGAGTTTTTTTCTGGTTCCTCTTTATTATACAAAATGTGTTTATTTTTGTGGTTTTATATAGTACAATCTTGGCTGAAGGGCATTGAAGCACTTTTCTAAAGAAGAAAGACCAAAATGCAGATTAGATGTGCCATAAAATAACAGATAAGCAATAGACGAATCTCACAGATCACGTCAGGGGAGTAAGTTCAAACAGTTAATATCTGGATACATTGAAAAAGTGGATGCAGAAAAGTGGCCAAAGATTTATTATTCAGAGCGTCTCTCAAATAGGAGGATTTTGAGTTCCTTTTTAATTGTGGCAAGACTTGTGGTTGTTCAAGGTGGTTGTAGGAGGGAGTTCCAGATCCTTGTAGCGCTGGCAGAGAAGGCGAGCTTCATAAAGCGTTCTTGCTGAATGTCGCTTGTTCCAGCAGGAGGACTTTACGAATTCTCGATCCTTGTTCAGATCCAGAGATTTTGAGTTTTTCTACCAAGTAGGAGGGTGTGGAAATGTGGAGGGATTTGTGGGTGATGCATTGAGTGTTACATTGGTCTGTTGCTTCAATTGGAAGCCATTGTAGGATGCGAAGTATAGAAGAAATATGATTAAAACATGTTGTGACCGGTCGCAAAGTGGATAACTGTATGAAGCATTTCTCTCAGTGATGATAATTTTCTCGGGGAAGGCGAGACAGGAAAGAGGTCCAATAATCCAGTCTGAAAAGTACCAGCGTATGGACTACTAAGTTCGTCAGGCACTCTTGTGCTTTGATGAGACTTGCTTTTGAAGGTAAATGTGAATAAATATAGGTCTGTAATTATTAAGGTTGTTCTAGTCGGCGTCTGTGTTGTTTGATGAGGGGGTGACTTGGCCGAGTTTGAAGGAGGTTGGCATGGAGCTTCTCGAAAAGGAGGAGTTGATGATTTTGGTTCATGCAGGCGAGATATGATGTGACTGAGATTCTTGACACGCTCAGGTGGGAGGGGATCGGAAATGTGCGATGTTGGTTTCATGCAAGCAAGTAATTTGAGCACGTTTTCTGAAGGGACATAGTCAAATTCAGTCCAACCGGGATAGGGTGAGTTTGGTGAGACGACCATTAGTTGGAGGTAGGGCCTTGGGTAGACCCTCTTTGTTAGGGGGGACATCTTTGGTGTAGGACGGAGAGATGGGTGGGTCAAGAGAGATTTCAATGTTAGATATTTTTTTATAGAAGAATGTTGCAAACTCTTTGCAGCGCATGGTAGAGTCATTTATTGAGTGTTGCGGGAAAGAGGAGGTTTGCTTCTTTGATTATGTTGAGAAGGTATTTAGGTCTGTTCCTAGAACGGTCAAGTTGGGCTCAGAAGAAGGCGGATTTTTCTCTGAAGCTCCTGGTATCGCTAGATGTGTTAACAAGGGTTGTTGTCTCCAGTTTCATTCAGCCAATCGGAGTTGATGCCTCTTTGTTAAGGTCGTTGTTAAACCAAGATCTGAAAGGAATACATATGATTTCTTGAGGGTCAAAGGGGCGTCTATGTCAAAAAGTTCTCCCATTTATCTGTTGTAGTGGGCAGTGAGATCATCACCTTGGAATTTGGGAACTGACTAATGCTTCTAACTCTGCCTGGGCGATTCAATGTATGTTCCTCGCCCAGTGCTTGTACCGGGTATTTTGGGGGTGGGCCTTTGGTTGGATGGCATTGAGTTTGAAAAGAATTAGGTGGTGGTGAGTCCAGTCGGTGGGTAGGATAGAACGGAGGGATAAGGTGTTCTGCTTAGAGATGATTGCATCAAGGGTAGAGCCCTTGGTATGAGTTTGTTTATTGCAGTGTTGGGTGAGATCGTTTGCTTCGAGGAGGGTGGATAGGGCTTGTACTGTTGGATCATCGGCATTGTTCAAGTGCAGGTTCAGGTCTCCTAGTAGAACGTCTGCGCTGCCTTTAAGGTAGTTTTGCGTTTACAGTTTTGTTAAGTTCTCAAATATTGTCATTTTTCACCAGGAGGGTGATAGATGACATGAATTTTGTTTAGAGTTGGGGCCTTTGGAGGAGAGTTGAACTCCTACATATTCAAAGGTAGAGTATTTTGTGTTGAGGAATGGAGTTAAGCACAGATAGTTTTTGTGTATAATGGTTAATCCACCGCCAATACGATCCTAGCGGTCGTACGGATGATTGAGAAGCCCTGTGGGTTGAGGAAATTGATAAAAGAGGATGAGTGGTCGTTCAGCCGGGTTTCAGTTGGAAAGCAGAAGTCGATTTTGTTTCCTAGGATGGTTTCGACTATTTGAGTGGCATGCTTAAATGCTGACTGACAGTTTAGTAGCATGCAGCAACGCGTAGGTAGTGATCTTGGACCAGGCTGACGGGGTTGGATGGTTGTTATTTGGGTAGTCCGCCTGGGAGGGCGAGTGGTGTTCAGGGTTCTACTCGTGCCAAGGATGACCGGGATCTGGCGGGGACAAGGCTTGCTCGGGGCATTGTCATACGTGTTGCTCAGCATGTCAGCTTCCCGTTGCGTGATTTCAGTCGTGGTGCATCTATGTTTGAGTTGGTGATGGATATAGGGGATAGTTTGTCTAGGGGTAAAGGATAGGGGATCAGAGTGTATGTTTGTGGCAGGATCAGTGTTCGCTATAGATGCGTGAAGCTGGGGCAGGAAGTAGGTCATCTTTGCGTTCTTACGAGATTTCATCCAGAATAGTGTTGATTGTGAGTTCAAGCTGGGCTGTTGTAGGGATCAGTTGAGTGGCGGTTGGGTCAGTGGTAGGAAGTGGAGTGTGATGGAGCTCAGCAGAGTTTGGGGCGGAGGCTAATGCAGGAGCGGCCGGTGCAGGTAAAAGCGATGGGTCCGGGTGGGGGGGATTCAATAGACGACAACAAGGGGGAAATTATTTATTTAATTTTCCATTATCATCGTCTGTCGCATTCCCCCGGCCCCCCACCGCTCTTACCTGCACAGGCCGCTCCTGGGCTAATGTAGTATCCAGCCTGCTGTGGTTGGAGGACTAAGAGGATTCCGGTGGGATAGATAAGTCAAGCTGGGCAGTGGAGGTGAGTCATGCAGAGGGGGCAAGTAGTTTGGTATCGAAACAGAAGCTTCAGTGCGTCTGGGGATCAGAGAGGCTGTAGGGGAGGTAGAGGTGGGGGCAGTGCGAGGGGGTTTGGGAGTAGAAGGTTCAGCTAGTAGATGAGGGCGTGCATGGGAGAGATTGGAGGAGTGGTGGTGGGAGCGAATGGCATGGCGGCGCAGAGAGCCGGAAAGTGGAAAATAGATAATTTTGTTCAGTGGCTTGGATTAGGATGTTCCCATTTCTGTATATATTTATGGACAGATCTCCGCTAAATTTCTGGGATAGGTATATAGTTTGTTTAGATCCATAAGGGACATTGGTAGCATTAGTTACATGAAGGTGTTGAATGACGTTTTCTCTCCTTTTGGCAGGTTTCGTAGTGGAGCAGATGAAGTCCATTTTAAGACTTCTGTGTGTTGGATTGTAGAAGATGTCTGTTATTCGTGTCTCTGGGTGTTCTTTAAGGATTTTGTGTTTGTACTTTTTAGCAGCATGTTTGGAGAGGTTTTGCAGAAACGAGTTGGGGGCGTATCTTTCCACGCTCCCGAAGTTGAAGTGATACTCAGAAGTTGTTTCTGAGGATAACCAAAGTTAGACTTCAGGAGAAGCATTCAGAGCTGTGCATAGTGGTGAAGAGGCAGCCTCCAACAGCTGAGATGGCCGCCTGATTGTAACATTGGCCCTTCAATGGACGGTTGGTGGGCACTTCTTTGGAAGAGTGGGATGCGAGTGTCAGAGGCGTGTGAAAAAAGTCACCAAGGCGATCTGGTAGGATCCCTTTGAGGAAAAGTGGGCCTTGAAAGCCGAAAAGCGCCAGTGGGCCTGTTGATGTCACTGGGTTCTTAGTGGTCATGGTATCTAGGAGCTGGTGGTTGTGATGGAGTTTATTGGTCAGTCTGCAGAAACGTCCTTTATATTCGAGGGCATATGTACAAGTTATACACCCACATCATAGGTAATATATCAATACCAGCATAGACTCGTAGACATCACAAAGGATGGGTCACTGCTATAGGCACATGGTAGGATAGGAAGCAGCATCAACTTGAGATAACAGTATATGCACAAGATAATATTGGAATAAGATGGGCAAAACAATCCCCATGTAGGCTTAGAATAACAGTGTAGATATAAAGACACAGTATACTCGCAAGATAACATCTTGCACTTTAGCATTGTGGAATTTCGTTGAGAGTTTTAACTGTGAGATATGTTAGGAGGGGTCACTAGGTGTCATTGATGTAAATTGTCTGACACTATAATTTTGTGGGAATTTGTTGAGAGTTGTTTTTACTGGCATGAAGTATTAGAAGGGACAGTAGGTGGCACTGGGACCTCATTTATTCTTTTGCGGTCTGGAGTCCATAATTTATACCTGGCACCCACTAGTAGTAATTTCTAGAGGCTTCCACCGCCGTGATGTGTCAGGCATCTGCTTCCTCCTTGCCCTGGGTCCAGCTTGTCTGGAGTCACAAAAGACCAGTGATAACTCCTTTGAGAGAGTGCTCAAGCAGAGCCTTTGTGATGTGCAACTGTGATAAGTGACAGCTGCTCCCCCTCGTTAAGTCAAAGAGACCTATCCTGCCAGCACCTCGCTTCGAAATGAGCAGAGGAATACTGAAGCACTCAGCGAAGTGCAATGGCCATGCCTTGTGGCCAGTAAAGTACTGCAAGATTAGAGATGTTTGTTGTGATTCATTGTTTCCACAATTATTCACCTTTCTTGCGTCTGAGACCTAAAATGCATTACAGACAGGCAGACGTCACGTGTTTCGTCATAGAGACTTTTTCAAGACTGCAAGAGGATATACAAAGTATCTTACACAATTGTAACAATGACATAGGGATAAGAAATGCAGCAGTTAAGTCACCATCACCATCACCAGCGCAGGGACACGCCGGAGAGCGTAACTAAGCGCTTTATAAAATTCCAAAATAATAATAATAATAATCACCAGACAGAACAAGAAGAACACTGTTGTGATCCTGAAGGATACCCTGTGAAGAGCCAAGTGCATCGGGTGAAATCCTAAAACAGATTGTGCCTGATAATCTGGCCATACTAAGCTATTGCAACTTGCTGTTAAATCATACTACTCCCCGGATAAAGTCATTGTTAGCCAAAACAACAGTAATCAAATCTATTAGCATTTCATAATGCTCAAGTAGAGTGGCGTCTCCGATTTCCAAAAAATGCTGTATGGCGGCAATCTATACTAGTATATAATGCGCAGAAGTCCAAGGTAACCAGTATGTTGCTGTCAGTCTACTCACATTTTTTTCTTATTGCTTCATCAACCCTACCCCCCTTCTGCCGCATTCACCAGAAGCTACCCTATAAACAAACCCCTCTCCTTTCGCCACTTCAGCCATGCCGTTTAAGGTTTATTCTGTAACTTTAAAGCTGAGTGCGGTGCTCGCTCTTCCCTAGACTCCACCCACTTTTTATCTGTGTTGGACTTGGGCCCTTTTGGCAGGTTCACCCCTGAACTTTTTGCCTTAAGCTCTGACATGGTGGTAGTGATTTTAGACCTCTGGGCACTTTAGCTCTGTGGCCCAGTTTAGAGTGTGTGCACTCTCTGAGTGTTTGTGGTGAGATTGGCCTGCCCTCCCATAGGAATGTATGGGGGATATGTGTGTCCATGGTAATTCCTGGTATGAGAGGAGTGCAGGGTCGAGCTAGGTATGTATGAACTCGTGAGAATAAATGCTGCGCAATGGTGTGCACATATTTATGGTGACTGGGGGAAAAATGCCACTTTTAGAAGTTGGCATTGCTGTGTGTCTGCCTGCCTGATGTGAATTGCATGTCTGGCTTGCGAGTGATGGGGCTGGGTGGTGTGGGTGGCTCCAGGAGACAGGGTGAGTCAGCCCACTGATGAATAGAGAGAGCTGCATGCAGAGGGGAGGGAGGAGTTGCACCTGGGACCTGAATAGGACTGTGCTTTCCCTCCACAATGCTGGCTCCGCCCCCTGTGGTGCGTCTGATCACTGAGCCCCACCTAACAATAGAGAAGTGGAGCCTGGTACACAAAGTGCTCCAAAACCAGTTGCATCTGATTTCCCAAGCCCAATGCTGTAACACAAAGGAAATTGTCCTATAAATGTAGGGGCTGTGACCCCATGAAAGTGTTGTTCTTGTTCTTACTTTGGGAGGACACTCTGCCAGGATGAACCGCCGTGGGACCCAGCTGCTGCTTCCTGGGGGTCCCTGCGTGCTGGCCTGCCTGTCTCCCCAGCACCAAGGACTCTCTTATTTCTGCCTTTTTGAGGACTTTTGTGGCCTAGCGCCTCGTGAGCGCCTAAGAGGAGAGGAGCAGGCCCTGCTGCAGCGCGTGCCTGCGAGGGAATCCTGGCATGTGGGATTCTCCCTGAGCTCCTTATTGAAGCAGGAGCCCACCTTGCATTTGTGTGTGCTACTGGCGGGTGCCCACCCCGCAATCATCTTTATTGAAAGAGTGGGTGCCCACCCCGCATTGCCGCTGTTTCCATGTATTAGTACTTTAAAAAAACCCAAAGCGGAGCCCACCCTGCTGGTTCTGGCCACCCTCGTGAGGCCGCCGCCGAGAACACAGAGGATCTACAAGAGGGGCCGCAGTGCTGCCCGCGGCGACCCGGAAGCCAGGCAGAGCGGCCTGGTTGTGGGCGGGGTGCTCCGCAAGACGCCAGAAGCAGACAGAAGCCTACCTCACGCTTCTGTGGAAAAAGGAGATAGGAAGCAGACGGGAGCCTACCCCGCACTCCTTGGACCAAAAGAAGAGAGAGACCGCCCGACCAGGTGAGGAAGGGTCCGGAGGTGGGAGAGAGATGAGGCACGTTGTCGGTGCCTGCCCCCACCCACCGGGACCCAGAGAAATATGCCAGTGCGCCCCCAGTGAGTGAGTGGGGGCTGAATGCCACTCAGTGTTAGTGCCGCTTGAGGCACATTGTCGTTGCTTTTCGCATTTTCTCAGCTGCGCCACAGAAGCGGGCAGCTGCAACGTTTTGGGCCCTTCTCCAGTCTAATCTCCAACGAGAGGCCCGTGCTCTTTCCCGTGTTGGCAAGCTTTTGTTACAGTTGCCCCGCGTGACAGTGGGCAACTGCAAAATTTGGGGCAGGGTTTAGTTTCAGAGTCCCAGGGCGAGACTCCCATGTGCACTGTGCCCGTCCTCATTGCTTTTGGGGCATTGTTTTGGGCGCCCGAGGCACAGTGAGTGCCAGGACTGCCAGTGCATTCCCTTAGCTGCCCTGCGAAGCGCAGGCAGCTGCAGCGTTTGGCCCATTTATTTTGTTAGAGTCCCAGTGGGGGACAGAGGGTGCCAGTGCCCATCTTTTTGGATTTCACAGCTGCCCAGCAAGTAGTGGGCAGCTGCCACATTTAGGCCAGCAATTCCTTTGGGGGCATTTCTGAGTGAGGTAGGAGTGAGATGCACTCCTCTGCCCAGCACTATTGCGCACTGCGAATTCCGCTGCATTGGCAGCAGCCCTGACATTTGGGACATAAGGCATTTGAGCCCCTGAGAAGGCCAGTTGGCCAGGGGGACTAATAGGTTTGAGGGCGGCAGGCCCTCAGGTGATTTATGAGTATGAGGTTTATCCTAATGTGTTTATGCCTAATGAGATAGTGTAATGTGTGTATGCCCAAAGTGATGCAGACATAATGTGTTTATTACAGGTGATAATGCTGAGGTCATTATGGTACAAGTAGTTACTGGTTGTTTCGTTACTTGTATTTTACTTACCTGTTCTGATGGTTATGACCAGGGCCTGATTGGCCTGGTTCTGTATATAATCCCCTGTGAATATTGCCTAGTGCCAGTTGGCACAGTGTATATTATGTGTTTATGTTTCTAATGTGTTTCTGACAATACAAAGGCTAATTTTTATATAACCTTGTGTGGAGTTCCTTTTGTGTTGTGCCTAGGGTGTTGCTGCTGTGTGTTGTGCAAACGATTTACACATTGCCTCCGGGATCAGCCTTACTGCTCGTGCCAAGCTACCAAGGGGGTGAGCAGGGGTTATCTTTGGCGTGTAACTCCCTTGCCCCGACTAGAGTGGTGGTCTCTGCCTGGCTTTGGCGCAAGCCTTAGCCAACCAGAGATCCTGTTTCTAACATTGGTGGTCAGCGGTGAGGATAGGACGTGCGTTTGCGCAGTACCAGAGCGACAACTGGTTGCACTACAAACCATGCATTTAGATAATCACGTGTTTGGGGATTATTGTTTCCGAGTTTTATTTTATTTTTTTCTTCTAAAAGTGCCATTTTTGAATTACGTACTCCTGTTGCAGCTATTGCACCTAGGTCTCCTGTGTTGCACGTGTCTGACCGTACTGCCAAAATAGAGTCTGCCTTTAATTTCTATGGTCTGTTTAGATATGGTATGTGGGAGTTGGTGGGATTCTGTGAGGAGAGAGACATAGCAGTGAGTAGGTCAGACACCACGTGAAAACTTCTGGAAAACCTGATCCAATTGCAAAAGGACGAATGGGAACGTGAGCGCAATGAGGAGATGAGGGCCCTGGTCGCAAGCCAAGAGGGTGGTGGATCTGAGGCGGCCTGTGGAGTCTGAAAAGGAGGAAGAAAATGACAGGACAGGGATACTAGTAGATAATGAGGACCCCGTAGATAGGGAGTCTCTAGCTGGATCCAGTGTCGGGGGCAGTGCCCCATCCCTTTCCCTATCTCCAGAGGAGTGGGTAGATAGGAGGGAAGAAAGGGAGCATCAGCTGGCTTTGAAGAAGCTCAGGTTAGAGCATGCCAAGGAGATAGCGCAGCTGAGGGTGGAGGAGAAATAGCTAGAGAACAAAAGGGTCTTAGTGCAGGAGAAGATGGCAGAGGCTGAGAGGGCCTTCGCCAGGGAGAAATTAGCTCTGGAGGGTAGATTATCCCCTGAGTGCAGTTGTGGTTTTCTGGATTCACCAGTGGGGGTGGGGTCCAGTGGTGACAGCAATATGGAGTCCAGTGCAGGAAGTCCCATTCCCAGTTCCCAAAGTATGGTACCTTGTTCCCAAGAAGAGGAGTATAGGTTGAAGTTCAGTGGCAGTAAGAAACTGTCTCACCAGTGTAGTGGGAGGGGTGTAGGGGCTCACGTCCTGTTTCAGTGGAGTAGGAGTGAGTGTGGGACTGTGTGTCCCCAGGTGCCCGAAACCCAGTCTCAGGGCCTGAAGGGTTCCCTAAGGGAACACCAGGTTGAGGGCCTAGGCTGTACCAGGAAGCCATTTGAGGGGGATCTCCTAGTGTTAGGAGACCCTGGAGCATCTGTAAACGGAGCTCCAGTGGTTCTAGTGTCTGGCAGTATCGCTCCAGTTGGAAGGGTGCAGAAGTCTGGATTGAGGGGTGAGAGGGGGATGTGTTCCCCCAGTGGAAAAACCAGTGGGTCGGGGCCAGCCAGAAGGACTGAGTCACCATTGAATGGCAATGGTGACACCAATACTGTCCTGGGGGATCTTCGCATGCTGTCAGATGAACAGGGGTCGGGAGATCTGCGCCAGGCAGACTTTCACACGACACATGAGTCATGTGTTACCCTCATGGGGTTGAGGCTGTGTGCGCCCCCAGAAGTCCTGACGTACCAGGCAAGTGTTCAACCGCAGGGGTTGGTCCCTGGGTTGGGAGGACAGGTTCAGGATCTGCCTGACCTGGAAGGAGGGACATCTGTAACCAGTGTCTTGACCAGTTCGGTTTTCAGGGTACCGCTCCAGTTGGGAGGGTGCAGAACTCTGGAAGGGGGTGCAGAGGGAGGGAGCTCGTGCCTCTGACCCCGGTGCAACCTGAGGGTTTAGACCCTAGGTTGGGAGACCAGTTGCTGGAGAGAGGTCCTGAACTGGTGGGAGAGTTGTGTTCTGGGGGGGCCTCTCAAAGGAGGAGAGTGCTGAACCCTAGGAGGAGAGGTAGGGGGAGGAAAGCCTCGCCCATGACTTCTGGTCAGCCTGAGGGAACGGACCCTAGGCTGGAGGATCAGTGGCTGTCTAGAACTGCCCTTATGAGGGAAAGAGTGGAGAATGGGTACTAATTGCCATGGGTAACTACCCCCACTCTGTGGATGGGTAAGGACCAGTGGCATCTGGGTGGCCTAGGGCCTGGTCCTGGCCGCGGGCAGCTAGGAAGTACCAGTGGGGTAGCCTAGTTGGTCCTGAGAGCTTTTACAAAGGGTACCACATGGGTTCACAGTGGCGTAGAACAGGAGGGTGTCCTAAGGCAAACAGAAACAAATTCAGCAATAATAGGAAGGGTGAAGGCACCCGTTAGGGGTGATCCTGTAGAGAGGGCCATGTCTACCAAATTCAATAGCTGTTTTCTTCAGTGCAACTAACAAGCTTATTCTTGCAGTAGTAGCATCGATCCTTCATGAGTGACTTCCAAGGTGTATCATCGGTAAGGATGTAAGCGCTGGAGAGATGAGTTAAAGGCCGGTGTAGAATGTTGAGTTCTGACGTACACGCAGTGTAATCAAGATGTGTTCAACTACTCTCCATGTGTGGCTTGGTAATAGGTGAGTACCTGGGCTGGAAGAAAGCTATAACTGGTGACAAGATCGGGGATACGAAGCCCGTACACTAAAAGCGCTCTTCCAGAGAGTTTGCCGTGGTCCAGCACACTGCTCGTGCGTGCCACGTGTGCCTCAGTTGAAGTGCAGAATCGATGCTGGCACTGGTGGAATCTCAGTGCAATGCCAGCCTGCATAAAGTGCTTAAAGATAAAGACAGCGACACTGAAAGTCTACATGTCGCTGGACTAGAACTGAACGAAACAGCTTCTAATGGAATATATGGCGCCATTACGCAAATTAATACGATTACGCTATGTGGAGTAAGAAAACTAAAGGTGGAGAAGGAAAGCACACAGAAATAGTTCAGTTCACATAACACTGAAATTCACATGCTATGAAGCAGAGATTAACCAGGTGTTTGTGAAGAAACATTTCAGCACAAAATCTACCAGTGTTATCTGCTTTCATGTACTTGTAGTGTACAAAGATTTATCTCCTTCCCGAAACCATCAACAAATCATTGTCTCTCAACATGCTGGAGAGCAGTCCCAGAAAGAGGGTCGGGTGAGTTTGCCTAGTTTCCCAAGCCGAAGCGGCCCACCACCAAAGCTGCTGTATAAGGGGCCCAGAACAACTCATTAAACAGCCATAACATACAGAGCTCCGATGGAGAGCCAGACAGAGATCCAAGCTCCAAAAGTAATTAAGGCTGACCTCGAAGCTAGCACATCACGAGGCTCTAGAGAAGCTCTGTCTGATCAAGTTCCACAGGGAGTGCCTGAGAGACCACTACTGTCCTCCAATGTATATACGGCTGCTGCATTCTTAAAACCACCAACTATGTTTGATATTGCAAAAAAACAGAATATTGGCGATAGATGGATGGATAGAAACTTTTGAAGATTTCATAGATGCAATAGATGAAAAAGAATATAAAGTATCTTGAGAAACATAGCCGGTGAAGGAGGAAAGAAGCCATGAAAAAGAATTTACAAGAAGGTGAAAAGACATATGGTCAAATCGAAAAGGCCTTTAATGTCAAGTTTAAGCCATTGCCAAATGTGAATTATAAAAGATATATCTTCATCCAGAGACCAGGTAAGACCATTGATGAGTTTGTTCAAAGACTGGATGTTTGATAAAGCACTGTAAATTCAATAAATTTATGATGAGGAGGCTACCCTCCTCGGAGTAATTAATGGATGTCTGCCGTAAGCATTTCATCGACGAATGCTGATGGAAACTGAGCTTGTATCAAGTCCTCAAGGCTGCTTGCGCTGACCAGCGTACTTATCGCCAAGTGACTGACATGGAGGCCGTAGGTGCCCAAAGTGCGTCGGTCATGAGCACGAAAAGTAAGCCAAGATACAAGGCCGAGGGACACAAGGTCCTGTCTCCATAGAAAAACAAAACGTGTTACAGATACAGACTGTCATTTCCACACAAAGGTAAATGTCCCGCCATTGGACAGATATGCATATACTGTGGTAAAGCGAATCATTTTGTGACGACTTGCAACGCGAAGATAAAAGTAAGTGTGTAATATAGAATCTATTTTTACTTAGTCCTGCGTGGATTCCCTTTTGTGGTTTACTCACTGTGTTGCTGCACGAGTGTGTTGTACAAATGCTCTGCACATTGCATCTTTAAACTAGCCTGACTGCTCTGCGCCAAGCTACCAGAGGGTGAGCGCAGATTATCTCAGGTGTGTATCTGGCTTACCCTGACTAGAGTGGTGGATTCTGCCTGGCTTAGGTGCCTACCCTAGCCAACCAGAAACCCCATGTCGAACAGTGGTTCTTGTGAATCACTTGATTTCCCAGCATGCTCCTGCTGCAGGACCAGGTCAACGCACTTTATGTAGGAGGACTAGCCACCATTTGTATCTCAAAGGGAAGTGTGACTCTTTTTCCTAGAACATACATTTTTTTCCCCTGAATTGTAATGTGGTTCCCAAAATCCGGACCCTGTGGTTTTCCCGATATCGAGGTCCAATACCCGTGTCACGAAACCTCAACGTACCGAGACGATTTTGGTGTCTACGAACCGATAATGATTAGGACATCATTCCTATGTATTTGCGTTACAATCGAGGGTTGCCAACACCCCTAAATCACAGTTTCCGTCCCATCCCTTAAACTCCATTTTGTGAACGGCATCCATCTTGCATCTTGCCCTCATGATAAGTCAATTAAAGGTCGAGCTTGATCCAAATAGACACGTCCACCTTTCGTGACTTTCCCCTGACCTGTCCCAACTGACTCCACTGTCTTCGGCCAAACCTGTTTAGGCAGCTCCTCGCCCAGTGGCCGAATACGATAGCATCTACGCATAACATTCCACGAACCATTCACTACATACAGCCCATGTTTCCTTCAAACACGCACCTGTCCCCGTATCTTGTTTATGGCCCTTTTATGGCTGGGTTGTACCTTCCTTTATTGGTGGTTCATCTATATCTGATGGGAGTTCCCGATCCAACTGGGTAATCTATCAGCAAACTGGACATCTAAAATATGGGCTTGCTTACATGACTTCGCTCTTTGTATTGTTGTAGAAATATGTGTGTTGCCATACCATAAACTCAAGAATTCTTGCTTGAAGCCATATATTTGATATATAAGGAGACGGCTGGTTCTGTAAAAACGAACAGTCTCCCAAGAACCTACTCTCTGTGTTGTGTACTTCTGGGACACGTGTTACTTGGTAGCTACCAATAAAACTTGATCTTTGACTGCGACTAGAAGACTACGTGTTTCTGTGGTCCGGAACAAGGGAACTCAGAGGTCTTCGGGTGTTATCCCCTGACACCAGCGGGTTCCTAAAAACCCGTTACCTCAGTTGGCGCCCAACTCGGGGCGATATCAAGCGGTGACGGTCCAAGCCAGATGTTCGTGAGGAGCTTCGTGTGAAAATTCCGGAGGACGGCCAGCCACTTCAGCGACCCCTGTATGTCGACGTGGTTCCGAAGGTCTTTGCTGCGAGGTTCCCCGCGTCCCGACGGCTTCGAAGGACTGCTGCCCTGACTATCGCCTTGTTTTGGACCCAGTGATCCTTGGTAGAGCGAAACGATAGACGAGTCTTCTAGCGACGTCATCGATCTTCAAATACTTCAGTTAAGTATAAGTGGAGCGTCTCCTAGTCCTTAGTTTGTTCTTAGTTTTTGGTATCCTTGAGATACGACTTGATTTGGAACTTGCAAGCCCCAAAGCCGAAGGACTCGTGTATTCACGAGAAATATCGTAACAGATAATCCTTTGAAGTTTGAAGCTAGACCAGTGAGCGAAGATGCCTGGTTTTAGCAAACTTGGAAACTTGTTTTGTCTTGGTTGTAGTAAGGACTCCCAGTTGGAAGATTCTTGTCCGGTTCCTCCAATTGGAACTCCAATGTATGAACTCTATGTGAAGCACGGCGTAGGTCCTATCACATATAACGAGGTATGGATAAAATACACCCGCAAGGATGGTGTTTTAAAATGGCCCCAATATGGTAGTTTCGACCAAGAAATATTAGATAACTTAGAGGTCAAATTGTTCGAGAAGAAAGCCCGGCCGGCAATGTTTGACTCTTTCCGCTTATGGCGCAAGGAAGCCAAACAGAAAGAAATAAGACTAGCAAAAAAGAATAAAAGAGGTATGTCAATGGTGCAAGCTGCCGTTGCATACAGAGATAACGAGGAAGAGCAAGAGAGCGAACAGATGCTTAGGAGCAAGAAACTAGCGATAGATAAATGTTACCCAATGCTGCCAAATAGAGGAAAAGGTCAACAGGAAGGATCCGAGAAAGATCCATTGATGTCCCACCTATTAAATTCTCCGCCACCCTATGCACAAAATGCCACAGCACCTCCGCAACCTTTCGTTGCACCTTTGGTAGCTGTAATACAGGCTCCTTTACCGCACTCACCAGCTACTCTTCAGCTGGCTCCTGTTTCTTTGGCACAGCCTCCTCAAGGCTCACCGATCACATCTATTTCTCCTACCGTTCCTTCTAAAATTTCGCCTAGCGCACCTTCTAGTCTCTCTGATACTCGTTCTACGAACATTTCTGTTTCTGCTTTGCGTGACTCTGTTCTCCTACCAGCTATTCCTCCACTTTCACCTTTCGTCTGGCATAAAATGGCCAGCATTGTTACTAACTTTCCTTCACCAATTTTTCGGTCGCCTAAAACGACCCCTAACACGGAACGAAGACAATTACGAAGCCAAATGCCTGATTATCAGGAAAGGGAAACATTGAATAAGTTAGCACGAAATTGGGCTATGGATACAGCAAGATATGATGTAGAGTCTGTCATGAACGTTTTCCGTCAATGGGATGAACCAACGCAAAGATACGTCTTTGAGCAGATGTGTGTTTTCCTGTGTGAGGATTTGGAAGATAATGGTCAGAAGAGCAACCTGCAGGAGTTGTGTAGGTTACGATTTAAATTTGGGGAGGGTATGATAGTTGGTCCCGACGTTGAAAGAGCAGTAGAGATATTATTATCACATCGAAGTACAGGTGGTAATTCTGGGTCATCCTCTGACAGTGGTACGTATAGTAGGAAAAGAGCGAGACAGTACCCTAGGAGAGAGGTTCCTCCGGTGTGGAGGGAAGGTGATGCAAACGCAGTTCCACCGGTTCTGCCTCATTTCCAGCGTGTATGGGTACATGTCCCCTGGAAAAGATCCGAAGTTCTAGCACTCAAGCAGACACTACCCGATCCCCGTAAAAACCCGACTGGGTATTATAAGGAGTTGTCCCAAACTGCAAGCTCATGTATAATGAATTTAGCGGATATAGACATGTTGTTTGGGAACATTGTTCCACATCCTTTATGGAGTAAGATACGTCATACGGATCATGACCAAGAATTAGGTGACTCATGGGCAAACATTGCGACTACAGATGCTAGACAAATCGGTGGTTTCAAGCCTGAGCCGTTAATAGCTGAACTTCCTGGTAGAATTATCGCATACATGAAGACAATTATGCCTGAAGTACGTGTAAACTGGGACAAGCTATCCGCGTGCAAGCAGAAGAAAGACGAGAATGTGTCTGACTTCTTCACGAGATTTGAGGAAACCTTCACTGACCATAGTGGTCAGGATATGGCTACCGAGGGTGGCCAAAGACTGTTTGTAGACAAGTTTGTACACAATTTGCTTCCTGAATTGTGTGCTAAACTAAAAGACTCAGAAAGTGCTTGGGCTGTCTCTACGTCAGCGCAGATTCTAGCAACAGCCCAGTACTATGAAAATAGGCGTAAAGACGAGTTAGACAAGGCAGACAAAAAGACGAAAGATTTGAAAACTAAAGTTCTTCTCCAACAGGCCTATCAGCCTCGTATGGCTAGCCAGCCTCATTATCAACAGAATCTGCAGTACTCTAAAGACGCGCAAGGAAACGAGCTTTCCCATCAGCGTCCTACGTATGGCCCGAATCAATGTGCGTATTGCAAAGAAGAGGGCCATTTTAGGAATAATTGTCCGGCTCTTGCACGACGTTTAAACGGTGCACAAGGTGTAAGGGAAAGAGGTGTTCAGCATGCCTCTAGAGGTAGAGGCCGTGGATATTTCACTCAGAATATAACTTCTTTTCCACCTTCATCGTCCAAGTCAGCTCAGTACTATGCTGACGACTATTACACCGAACACGACAATGAGGGTAACGATCGCTAGGACAGCCACGGACAAAGAGAGGGAGTTGTTTCAGTTCCAGTAGATCAGGATGGACCTTATGTCGAGGTAATTACCTCAGGAGTGTCAGAGCCATTTCTGCTGGATACTGGTGCTACAAAAAGTTCTATTATGCACTCAAAACTTCCTGCCGCACCTTTGTCTGGCGAAATGAATGTCTCAGTAGGCTTCTCTGGCGCCCCTGTTAGAAACCCGATCTCTAGTCCTGTTTCCGTTTCTGTTGGCCCCTGTGAATTAGAAGCACCCCTCATTCTTACAACAGGTTGCGGTGAAAATTTGTTAGGATTGGATTTGCTAAAGAGGTTGTACGCGACTTTGTACTGTTCTCCCTCGGGAGTACAGCTTACTTTAGGGAGAAAAGTCATTTCTTCAATATACTTGTCAAAAGAAGGTATCCCAACCGAATTGTCATCACTTCCAGATATACTATGGGCTAATGGTTCCAACGATGTAGGTCGTTTAGAGATAGCACCGTATGTCATAACTTTGAAAGCAAACGTCAGATTGCCACGTATTCCCCAATACAAAATTTCTAACGACTGCGAACAGGCATTGTTAACGATCGTTTATGATTTGGTCGATAAAGATGTTATCGAGGAAACAACAGGAAACATTTGTAACAGTCCAGTTTTACCGGTCTTGAAACGTACTGATCCTTCACAGCCCCCTGTGTATAGGTTTGTGATTGACCTCCGAGAAGTAAACAAGGTAGTTATACCGCAGTTTCCAGTCGTCCCCGACATTACTGCTTTATTGACAATGGTTCCAGCTTCAGCAGCTTGGTTCTCGGTGATTGACCTGAAGAACGCTTTCTTCAGCATCCCGATCGCCGAAGAGAGTAGAGACCTTTTCGGCTTCAATTTAGGAGGACGAAGCTTCCGCTTCAAATACGCTCCTCAAGGCTACTGCGAAAGTCCATCAATATTCAGTCAGGCTCTGAAAACACAACTAGACACAATTGTACTGCCAGATGGGTCAACATTGATTCAGTACGTAGACGATCTACTGATCGCTGCAGACACTGAAGAGATTTGCAAGGAAGCTACGTTGTCGCTATTACGTCACCTATGTGACATGAAGCACAAAGTCTCCCTTTCAAAACTGCAATTTTGTCGACAAGAAGTAACCTACCTAGGTCACATCTTATCGAAGGAGGGAAGGAGACTGACACCAGAAAGAATACAGGCAATCACAGAACTAAGTGCCCCAAGGACACTGAGAGGTGTCCGAGCTTTTTTGGGCATTACATCGTACTGTAGACAATGGATACCGAATTTCTCACTACTAGCCAAACCCTTACTGTCACTACTCCGCAAAGACACGCCTAAACCTATGCCTTGGTCTGAAGATTGTCAGACGAGTTTCCGCGAGTTGCGCGATGCATTGTGTTCGGCTCCTGTGTTGGGAAACCCCAACTACAGTAAGCCTTTTACATTGTATGTCCACGAAAAAGAAGGTTGTGCATTATCAGTCTTAATGCAACTCTTTGGGGACAAACAGCGCCCATGCGTGTATTTTTCGGCAACTCTGGATCCAGTGGCTAAGGCACTGCCAAGTTGTCTAAGAGCAACAGCCGCAGCAGCTGTCTGCATTCGACAGTCTGCTGGATTAGTCATGAATAACACTCTGATCGTTATGGTTCCGCATGCTGTAGACATTTTACTAAATAGGACAAAGACACAACACCTTACTAGCGCTCGACTATCCAGTTACGAACTTACCCTGCTACCAAGTCACATCCATATAAAGAGGTGTGATACACTCAATCCCGCTACGTTATTACCCATCCCGACAGAGACAGACAAGATTGACAAGCATGACTGCTGTTTCAGGACAGAGGAAGAGACAAAAGGGAGAGTAGACTTACAGGACACTCCCCTTCCCGAATGCAATGATACTCTATGGGTTGATGGTTCATGTTTCAAGTTGCCGAATGGTGATACGACTACAGCATATGCCGTAACGACGTTACACACCATTGTAGAGACTGCACGCATTCCCCACAGTTCTGCACAAGCTGCAGAGTTGATAGCGCTTACTAGAGCATGTGTGCTGGCGAAAGGAAAGCGAGTGAATGTGTACACTGACAGCCAATATGCCTTTGGTGTGGCTCACAGTTTTGGGAGATTATGGCGTGAACGTGGGTTCCTTACGTCCCATGGTGCAAAGATACAACATGGCCAGCTAGTTAATGAGCTCCTTGAGTCACTCACCTTGCCCCTACAAGTCGCCATTATAAAATGTAGTGCACACAGAAAGATTCAGGATGATGTTGGCCGCGGAAATGCATTTGCAGATGAGGTTGCGAAAGGAACTGCAAGGAACACAATGAATCGGATGTATGTCATGGGTCCCGCTAGATGGACTGCTGATGTAGGAATGTGTGAGGACACCATTGAAAGCGTAAAATCAATACAAGCCGAGGCCACTGAGAACGAGATGAATGAATGGAGAGAAAGCACAGGTAGATTGGATGCGAATGGTTGTTGGGTTGAACTATCGGAACACCAGCGATGGTTACTACCTAATGCATACGTACTTGCAGTGGTAACGATGGCTCACGGAATGGCACACATCAATTCGAGAGGAATATGTAAACTATTGGCCCCAGTATGGCAGAATAGCAATATCCCAAAGTACGCAGAAAACGTGGTCAGAAAGTGTATGGTATGTTTGAAGTACAATCCCGGTAGGGGAACGCCAACTCCAGCTGGTCATTTTGCGCCTCCAACGTACCCGTTCGAGGTTTTGCAGCTAGATTTCATCCACATGGAGAGGTGCAACAACCTGAAATACGTTCTCGTTGTTGTTTGCGCCTTTTCAAGGTGGGTGGAAGCGTACCCCCTTAAGGACAACACAGCCTTATCGACTGCCAAAGCCCTTGTCAAAGAGTTCTTCCCTAGATTCGGTATGCCTAGAATTGTCTGGGGTGATAACGGAAGTGAATTCGTAGGATGCGTGATGAAGAGAGTGTGTGAGTGTCTAGGCATACACCAAAAATTCCACTCTGCGAATCACCCCCAATCGGCTGGATTAGTAGAATGCTACAATGGCACTCTGAAACTCAAACTAGCCAAAATCCAAGCCAGTACAGGTCTTAAATGGCCTGATGCCTTGCCTCTAGCACTTTTGTCAACCAGGACGACTGTCCACTCCAGGTTAGGACTTAGCCCCCATGAAATCGTGTTTGGCCGCCCAGCCAACGTCTGGGGCGTGCCAAGACCCAAGAAACTGAGCGAGATAGAGCACCCCGTACTGCTTGACTATTTGTGCGAATTGACAACTAAATTGCGTGTTTTACACCAACAGGTTCACAGTTCTTCTCCACCAGCCTCTGACGATCCAGGTCACCTCATCGAACCCGGTTCGTGGGTTTTGTTGCGGAATTTTCAGCGCACCAACAACGGACAACCGAGGTGGACCAGACCGCACCTGGTACTACTTTCAACAAGATCTGCTGTTCGGGTTGAAGGCAAGAAGAACTGGGTACATGGGACCCACTGCAAACGGGTCTCTCTACCCCTTCCATACGACCAGTGGGTCAACAAAGGACTTGCTGACTCTGAGACAGAATCCGTACCTCGCTTCATCCCTTTCAGCGATGCCCGTTTGAAAGAAACTAGCACCGAAAAGAAGAGTGATCATATTTTGCAAGGACATGTGTCACCATCTATGCAATTGGACACTACTGACCCTGAAACGCTGTTTGAAGATCACACCGTACCTGGGAAACGACGATACAACCTGCGGTCTAGACAAAAGAACTAATAAAAGCTTGATCTAATGTAATTTCCTCTTCTCCCCTAAGAACTATTTTTGAATTTTCAGCTCTCTCGTCCCAAGGGAACTAGCTCATTTTTGATTTTTCGAACCGCCATCCGGTTCTGCTGCTAGGGTCGCGGTTGAAGTCTGGGGAGTGCAACTGGGAAGTTCTAGGTCCACGGTTCTGATTGGTCCACGGGAGTTACCACGGACTGAGCAGAGCGCGCTCCCTGGGAGAATCAATCAACCACCGCGGGCAGCAACTAGAGGATGGAGTTTCCAAGGGTAGAGAGACCTGTCAGACTCACGAACTTCGAAAAACAGTTATGCACGATACTGTCCAGAAGAAGATTCCTGATATTATGTGTTTTAATGTTATGTAGCATACTTGTGTTTTTTATTGGTTATACCTTGTTCGTATTTAAAGTTACCTTTTCGAATGACACCCAGACACCACCTCCTCCCACTATTTCTCCACACTACTTTCACCCTTTACCTGAACACGAGTCTGCCCGAAGACTCGAATTTGTAAACAACTCTTTCATCCAGCTTCTACACCAACACCAGTCCATAATGAACACGTCAAACTGTTGGATATGCGGACTTATGCCACACACAACCGATAAGGGTATCCCATACTTCGTTTTGCCATTTAGCTACTATGGTTCTCTGTGGGCTTTCCAGACCGTGTTCCTATTCGCCCTAGAACCATACCCGACCCGTTCCGCTGCAAGCGACTCCAGTAACAAGGCACTAATTGCAGGGATAAGGAACATGAGTAGGGATATCGACACCTATCTGACAATCCCCAAAGATGAACTGAGTCCCTACACCCGTTGGAACGTGACCAAACTTGGGGTTTACCTGGTCAAGAGCCAGGCAGCACAGAAATCTCGCCCAGTTTGGATAGTTCCCCACCGAGGTCACTTATGCTTACAGGGTATTGGTAGGAACCCCACAGCACAGTTAGGAAAGAGCATTTGCACGGAAACATATGTATTTGCTTCCCGAACTTCCCCGATACTCTTGGCAGCTAAAGGCACGTATTTCGTTTGCCACGACCAAGCCTACACGTGGTTGCCCCCTGATTTCTCAGGTATATGTTTTATTTCATTTCTGCTGCCTCCTATCTACACGGCCCGAGCAGATTACCACCGGACAAGGACAGCTAGAGGTGTCGTGAGTAAAAACGACACCGCGGGTCAGGAATTCGCTGACTTCGCAAAGGGTTTTCTGCCATTTTGGGGGCCTATGGTGAACAGCAGGAATATTCGCCAGTTAGCGAGGATAGTTGAATCCGCCGTGACCACAACGGCCGGAGCACTTGGCAATTTGACAACAGAGCTTCAGTCGGATCGACTTATGACCCTTCAGAACCGAATTGCCTTAGACATTATACTCGCCGATCGTGGTGGTGTGTGTAGAGTCATCCAATCCAGTTGCTGCATTTTCATCCCTGATAACGCACCAACAGTATACCAGGCCATCTCCAAACTACACAAAATATCTGGTTCCCTTCACATTGAGAAAGGGGATTGGTCCCTGCTGGGGTGGTTCTGGGAACTGATCACTGCCTGGGGATGGAAAACTTTGATTTTCATCGGGATGATCTTGGCACTTCTGTTCATGTTTTGCTTGTGTATACAGTGTGCTCCTGCACTATGTGGCCTCTGTGCTACCTCGTGTGTACGGAAGTCTGTGTCACAGGACGAGCTGAGTAGCAGAATGATGCTCCAGCAACATCTCCACGAATTTCTTCATACCGATTTGGACTCAGATTAGCATGAGTTATTGCCTTATATGAGGGCAAAAGTAGGGTCTGTGGTTCCCAAAATCCGGACCCTGTGGTTTTCCCGATATCGAGGTCCAATACCCGTGTCACGAAACCTCAACGTACCGAGACGATTTTGGTGTCTACGAACCGATAATGATTAGGAGATCATTCCTATGTATTTGCGTTACAATCGAGGGTTGCCAACACCCCTAAATCACAGTTTCCGTCCCATCCCTTAAACTCCATTTTGTGAACGGCATCCATCTTGCATCTTGCCCTCATGATAAGTC
The DNA here is from genome assembly GCF_964261635.1 of Lissotriton helveticus. Classification (NCBI taxonomy): domain Eukaryota; kingdom Metazoa; phylum Chordata; class Amphibia; order Caudata; family Salamandridae; genus Lissotriton; species Lissotriton helveticus. The sequence continues at coordinate 129,020,156 of NC_136057.1, forward strand.
AATTAAAGGTCGAGCTTGATCCAAATAGACACGTCCACCTTTCGTGACTTTCCCCTGACCTGTCCCAACTGACTCCACTGTCTTCGGCCAAACCTGTTTAGGCAGCTCCTCGCCCAGTGGCCGAATACGATAGCATCTACGCATAACATTCCACGAACCATTCACTACATACAGCCCATGTTTCCTTCAAACACGCACCTGTCCCCGTATCTTGTTTATGGCCCTTTTATGGCTGGGTTGTACCTTCCTTTATTGGTGGTTCATCTATATCTGATGGGAGTTCCCGATCCAACTGGGTAATCTATCAGCAAACTGGACATCTAAAATATGGGCTTGCTTACATGACTTCGCTCTTTGTATTGTTGTAGAAATATGTGTGTTGCCATACCATAAACTCAAGAATTCTTGCTTGAAGCCATATATTTGATATATAAGGAGACGGCTGGTTCTGTAAAAACGAACAGTCTCCCAAGAACCTACTCTCTGTGTGGTGTACTTCTGGGACACGTGTTACTTGGTAGCTACCAATAAAACTTGATCTTTGACTGCGACTAGAAGACTACGTGTTTCTGTGGTCCGGAACTAGGGAACTCAGAGGTCTTCGGGTGTTATCCCCTGACACCAGCGGGTTCCTAAAAACCCGTTACCTCAGTAACTGTCCGACTCCATATTATATCAGTGCAGCTTTTTCAAGAAATATTTTCTTCATGTAATTTTCAATGTTTTTTTCTATTTTGCAGAACAACAATCACATCTAGAAAATATGAATGGGAAAGAAAGCCTTAAAGGTTCCGGAGGCAAGATGAATATAACTCAAAATATCTACTTAAAGAAACGGCGCAGAATGCACATGAGGGAGAGACGCTTTGCTTGTAATGTGTGTGACAAAGGATTTATCAATGAGACACTTCTTGTGAGGCACAAAAAAGGACACACCAGCCTCAGGCCATATCCCTGCGAAACGTGTAAAAAGTGTTTCACTCAAAAGGCAACTTTTTTACAGCATCAAAGAACACACACTGGAGAGAGGCCGTATCACTGTACAGAGTGTTCCAAGCGCTTTGCTCATAAGAACAGCCTTGTACGACATCAAAGTTTACACACAGGAGAGAGGCCTTATCACTGCACTGTGTGTTCCAAGCGCTTTGCTGATAAGAGATCCCTTGTACAGCATCAAAGAGTACACACAGGAGAGAGGCCTCATCATTGCATTGTGTGTTCCAAAACCTTTTCTTGTAAGGCAAACCTTGTACTGCATCAAAGAACTCACACAGGAGAGAGGCCTTATCACTGCACTCTGTGTTCCAAGCACTTTTCTCATAAGACGAACCTTGTACAGCATCAAAGCGTACACACAGGAGAGAAGCCTCATCACTGTACTGTGTGTTCAAAAACCTTTTCTCAGAAGGTAAACCTTGTATTGCATCAAAGAACACACACCGGAGAGCGGCCTTATCACTGCACTCTGTGTTCCAAAACCTTTTCTTGTAAGAAAAGTCTTGTACTGCATCAAAGAACTCACACAGGAGAGCGGTCTTATCACTGCACTCTGTGTTCCAAGCGCTTTTCTTATAAGGCGAACCTTGTACAGCATCAAAGCGTACACACTGGAGAGAGGCCTTATCACTGCACAGTGTGTTCCAAGCGCTTTGCTCATAAGAATGGCCTTGTACTGCATCAAAGAACTCACACAGGAGAGCGGCCTTATCACTGCACTCTATGTTCCAAACGCTTTGCTGATAAGGGATCCCTTGTACGGCATCAAAGAACACACACAGGATAGAAGCTTTATCACTGCACTGAGTGTTCAAAGCGCTTTTCTCGTAAGACAACCCTTGTACAGCATCAAAGCGTACACACGAGAGAGGCCTCATCACTGTACTGTGTGTTCAAAAACCATTTCTCAGAAGGCAACCCTCGTACTGCATCAAAGAACACACACAGTAGAGAGGCCTTATCTCTGCATTAAGTGTTCCAAGCGCTTCGCTTATCAGGGATACCTTGTACGGCATCAAAGCGTACACACATGAGAGAAGCCTTTTCACTGCACTGTGTGCGAGAAGAGCTTAAATCAAAAGTCAAGTCTCGTAACACCGAACACACAGGAGAGAAACATTATCACTGCAAAGTGTCTTCCAAGCGCTTTTCTTAGAAAGAAAGGTCATGTATGGTATCAAAGTGCACACACAGGAAAGAGGCCTTATCACTGCACAGTGTGTGGGAAGAGCTTTACTGGTAAGACACATATGCAACGGCACCAAATAATACACACTGAACTGAACCCTATCACTGCACAGTTTATGCCAGGAACTTCACTCAAAATGAACGTTTCTATAACACCAATAAATACAAACTAGATCCATTTTCACTGTAACAATCTTATGTCCTGCTTACACCAAAGTAAGTTTTACTGGAATGTTGTAACGAGGGCTTATAGTCATAAATTCCTAATGGCCAGTGTTCCCTGTAGGGAGCGTGCATTTAGTGTAATAACCCTGAGTGCCCAAACTCCGTTGCGAAGCACATACACTTCATACATCACTGAGGCACCATTTGCAGCTCTTGCTTTTAAAAAGCGAGCAGGGTGGAAAAAAAGATCTCTTGCGTGAAGGAGCACAGAGCGCAGATCTTAGGCCTAGCAACATACCACTGTTGAAGAGGGGAGAACGTTGCAGCGTGCCTCTTAAACGGCAGTGTATCGGATTGCCGAGGGTCAGAAGTTGTGCAGCATGTTTCTTCTTTGCATGCTGTTTGCTGCACTAGTTTCTGAGAGAAGCTGCAGGGCTTTACAGGCAGCTGTGGCTGTCCGGGCGTGATCCGCGCCTTGCAGATTAATTTATTTTAAAAGTCCATGCACTAATTAGCATTGTTCGGTATTTAAGGGCACGATGTACGGCATACTGATGTTTAAGTCCCAGCTAAAAGTGTTCAAAGGCAAGCACTCAGTGCATAATGGTATGCCTGTGCTAAACTTATTTAGAGAAGTCATTTCTGACCCTGCCGCAAGCATGCTAAGGCATATGTGCCCCCAGTGAGGCAGCATCATTCAGATGAGTCATTTTCCCGGCCTAGACCTGGGCTCTGTAATTGCAGCTCTCGTCACCTGTGAAGCGTGATTGCGAGCAGCCGTACAACCATGTAAGGAGACTATGATCGGTAACCAATCACATCCTTGTGTTATTTCTTTATAAATGTTCTTAGGGTTTCTCACTGCTAGTTGATTCTGTTGTACCAACCGAATATAGGATTCATTTACCACCTCGCTCATGCCATTACATGAGGGCACAGCCGCAACGCTATCATGCCGTCTTACAAAACACACATTAAATTACTACTTACACGTCACAACAACTTTGAGCTCACAGCAAGGGTTCTCAGCACAGCCCCCTATTCACAGATGCCAAAGTGCCAACAAATCGAAGCCCGTAGCCCCTCTGCCATGCACAGAGGTACTCGCCTCGCGGAACGGACTTGCTTCCGTCTTCAGCCCAGGTGCTGCTCGCTCTTTGTGGTGCGTGATTACCGTTGGAGCTGCAGAAAGAAACATGGGCTGTTTTACCTTCCCATCATACCTTTTCCCACATATGTTTAAGAGTTAGTAGTTGAACTGTGTTTATTGCAGATGTCTGTAGACCTCTTTTCCTCAATAAATCCTGCTGTATCTTGCATTGCAATGGGTTCGAGTCAGCATTCTGTGCATTTAAGATCCCCTCCTATAGGGCTCACATTTATGTTTTTGTAACTCTGTAAGCTCTACAGCGCTCAGGCTTCGGTAGTGAAGAGCGCTGCCGCAACCAACTGCAAATCAGCTAACCCACTGAGCAGCCCCGTAGCTATGAGTGCCGCCAGGTATAACTTGATTTAACTCTTGTCAAGAGTAAGTATTGTGTCCAGACTGATTTTTTAAATTTCTTTTTTCATCCCAGTTCTTTTTTGCTTTCCTCATTCGAAGAATGCAAATACAATGGGGAGAGGAGCTGGCCTAACGGCTAAGGCGCTCGACCTCGGACCTGGGGATCTGGGTTCGAGTCTCGGTAACGACGCCAAAACCTCCTGTGATTCTGGGCAAATCACTTAATCTCCCCGTGTCTAAAAAAAAAATGAAAGTGTGTCCTCATGTAAAAAACGCAACTTGTGCTATGTAAAGCGCTCTGATACCTGATTCGGTTCGGGTCTAGTTCGCGCTATATAAAACTCCACAAAAAAAAAACAACAAAAAAAAAACAACACGACTTAGAGCAGGATCTACTAGCATCAGGAATACTGATTTCCTATTTGCGATTCTCTATGAGTCGCAATTTGGAAATCGGAATTCCTAATGTATGAAACTCTTTTGAGTTTCATTAGCGATTGCTAGCGAGATTCAAATAGACCTACCTCATGCATATTAGTGAGGTAGGTCGCAATTTGAGACCCATTAGGAATCACAACCATCACAGAGATGGCAGCACTACGAAGATAGTGCGCACGATGGCCGTTGGCCGACGCCAGCAGCAAAGGGGTTAACAAGATTACGTTTTGATTTATTTCACCTTCTCCTCGCCCACCCGCAGAGGAGTAGAAAAGGCGAGACTCTGTTGCCATGTGGTTGCGATGGCAAATCCCCTCAGGATATGACTCATTTTTTAACATTTTGTAGTTATTATGAGGTGCCGAGGGAGATAATCCCCATTTTAAAACTAGCAAACTTTACCCAAGTGTGCCCTGCTTTTACCTTTTTAGCCATGCTTTCGGGGTCCACTTTATGGCACGTTCTTAGCTTTTTAAAGGTTGCAGTTAGGCTTAGATCTAGCTGCGACTAAATTTCATATATGATGTAGTCCTGAAACTGTGAGCATTCTTGATTTTTATATATGATGTAGATACATTTTTATGTCCTTTTTTTCATGTACTTTATAATGAATTAAAACTATTTATTCAATGATATTCATGCACGGGTTCCTTCCTCTACAATCTAACTTGTACTTTTATGTTTTTTATACAAAAGCTGAATAAAGTACTTTGATTGATTGATTGACCTGGCAATCTACGTTGCGTCAATTCCTCACTATTGGGGGCCCGGTGCGTCTCCTGTAATATTGCTCCATCTACACTTTGCCGTTTGAGATATTCTATCCCCTTCCGTATTCTCCTACGGTCATTCAACCCTCTAACATTCCATGTAAGGAGTCTAATCTGCGGCTTTGTGTGTGGATCAATCATTCCTTGTCTTGTATCTTCCATGATCTCAGTGCTTTGTGTGCTGTGCAGTTACGAGTAGCCAAATTGTCAACATACACACTTCTACCTAACAAAACAAATTAGACAGTACCAACCCCGTTATTGATCCCACCCACCCTATACATTCACAAACTTTGCATTCAGTCTGAATGCGCCATTGGCAGGCACTGTGAGAAACCTGTCGAGCCTTCAGTCTCCGGACTCTCAATCGTGCCCATCATAAACACCCAACCACAGTCTGAGCTCACCCACACCTGAGGGTGACGACTTCACAATTTGTAACACATTAGAGTCATATGTTGTATGACAATAAAGACACAGAAACCCATCATCTGAAAACATGATTTTCTCTTAGGAAATGCAAGATGAATGAAAGCATGTGAAATGTGAGCGGGGACTGCTCTGCTGACCTGGAGGACGTTAGGGTTTTTACGTCATGTCTGATAATTAAGTTAGGCGGTAAACATGAAGTTTTAAAGCCCAAGTGGGTCAAAGCTGTAAAGAGACTGCAGAGGCTCATGGGGTCGTCCAGGCCAGCAGTGGTATGAGAGCGGCCAGCGGTAATGATGAGGGGAATGGAGTGGGATCGTATAAGAGGTGTGACAATATCAGGAGAGTTAAGGGAGTGTTAGTGAAATTAAATTAAATTTAATTGGTATAGACCTCTTCCGAGATCCAGAATATGTTAAAATAGTTTATACATATTTCCAATTCCATAGTACCACGATATATCACAAAATACATTATATATATATAAGAGATTATTCTTCTTAATTTAAACATCTCTAAAATAGCGGGAGAAACGCTTTCAAATAATTAAACTCCTGCTATTGCCCTATCTTAGTAGCGCAGCATTTGTAATGGGGGCCAGAAAAGTAGCTTTCAGTCAGAGTTTTAGTAAGACAAACAAAAAAGAAAATCCTCTCTAGTTGCACTCAATACATGTAAACTGTCACTATGGTGGAACGGAGACAGAAAGAAAGACGCATGCACTGGCGCCCTTTCTCACAGACCAAAAAAAAACAGTTCAAATGATGCTGCAAATTGCGTCCTATCATTAGCGTGAGGTAAGGTTCACATGTGATCAGCACACAGCCCCGTGATGTGTATATTTCTCATAGTCACAGTGACATCTTAGAGCACATAGTGGCAGTGGCGTCTCCTCCAGAGCATCACCCCATTGCTTTCAAGCAATGCAAGAAGTAGAAACATAACATGGTGATAACAGACTTTCAGTTATTATCATTTGATGTTTCCTGCTGCTTTGCAGGTTGCTGCTCAGCTCTTGGAGCAAGGGAGGAGTGGTTTGTCCACTCCTAAGTGCACAATGACTGTTTGTTCATGACTCTCGGGCCGCCCACACAAGTCATGCACTCTTTCCCTGTACTTCATGCAGGCTGCATTACAGCCTGCATGGAGAACATTCCCAGGCCCCCATTCCCTGTTTGAGCGTCGAACCAGGATGCTCAAAACCAATCACAACGCTGCATTGCAGTGTTGCGATTGGTCTGGGGTGAATGTGTGCCAACCAATCACAACATTGGTCAGTGGGGCCAGGCTGTGCTTCCTGTTCCTCGAGGCGCGAAAGAACAAAGACGCGTAACCCAGACGCGCGGGTTTTTTGGGGCAGCGGCAAAAATATTCTCTAGCACCCCCGCCAGCTCTTCAACACGGCGTGTGGTGGCAAAAGGCAGGGTCCGCCACGGGTGGCAAGCAGAGTGCCTAGCTTCGCGCCTGGTGCCAGGGCTCTCATCAGGAGGCCACTTCAGCTTGCACCACACATTGCCCATGCCAGTGCTACCACTGATAGTGACAACACACTTACTAACCATCACCCTACAACCCTACAAGTGTGACAATTTGGAATATTCCAGGCCCCCTAAGTTATAAGAATGGCTTGGTGGGAGGGTAAGGGGAGATAGCAGTTATTTTAATGTATATTGAATAAATAATTACCTGTTGTTGTTGTCATCTCTAAATTAGCCAGACAGTGCTATCTTGTGGAATACAGTTTCAAGTGCTGGTGCTGACAATTAAGTGCCAGTGCCGAGCACCGGAAACCGCCAGCTCAAATTAAACCCTGGTTTTAAATGCTATATACTATGTATGTTAAGAGGAATCATGCTACCACAATGCACAACTTTATTCAGGCCTCATTTAAAAATATTGGTATAGACACCATACATCAAAAATTATATTGAAAAGGAATATTGTCAAAGATTACCACAAAACTTATTTAAGGAATGAAAGTCTCACATTGCTAGAAGACACTCACCTAGAGGTTTTCTTTAGAGAAAATGAGATTGACAAGAGTACAGGACCAATGCCTATTTTAGCATTGCAGGTCCACATACATACTACATTTTGTATTATCCAAGTCTTGATTTTTAAGAAACAAAACCAACCAAATAGTTCAGCACACAAAACATAACACTTTTTGAATGCTTTGGGAGGTTACAGATGCACCAAACATGATGTGGGACTGGTGGGTATAAACACTAGGAAGAAGCTGGTGATGAACAGTCATTGGCAGGGAACCTGGAGATGAAGGTACACAACCTCCTCACCAAGATCACAAATGTTTTACAGATGACATTATATAAAAAAAGTGCAGGGGTTCAAAGTTCAACCCTGACGGCTGGGGTGGCCGAATGCTGGTGTTTTCAAATACCAAAGCCTTTACCCTTTTCCCACCACACCCTGCCTTCCTTTATCTTATCTCTCGCTGGTTCCTTTTCATCTGTCTTTCTTCCCTTTGTTACTTTTTCCCATCTTTATCTTCCACATTATTTCGCTTGTTTCTACCTTTCTCTCTCTTGCTTAAAGTCTAGTATTGAAAAATAAGTTCCGGTCGCTAAAAATGAGCGCCGGTGCCCACCAGCAGCACAAATTAAGCATATCCCCTGTCAGTGTTTGACGCAGAAAGAGGAGCTTATATACCCTGCTGTCCCTGGCTCATTCCCTAACCCCGTGGTAAAGTTGTGTTGCTTCTCTTCAGAGCTTGTCTCCTCTTCCTGTCGCTCCCACCCTTTGTTTTCCCAACTTTTACCTGCCTACAAATACCTTGTATTTCATTTCAGGCCAGTCCCTCGCCCATCCAATGTGTGGCTCCTCATTATAACATTTTGCATAGTGCATCATACAGTGGTCTGTAAGCACTTTAAATAATATGGCATGAGACCTACAACTGGAACCAGTAATCTGACGTCACCAATGTGTGTTGACTCTGAATCATCTTGCCAGCTATACAAATCGTAAGGTGCAGCTAGCCAGCCTTGAATCAGGGATAGGTGTCCGTGTTAGCAACACACACACGGCATGAATCTTCCGATGCCTAGTGACCTGGTGACCGGTGCGTGGAAGGAGGAGGCGGCCGGGCAAGCACTGGCTCCAAACAGGGAGGGACATTCACAGGCCCCGGCCTGCGCGCATACGATCAGACCTGGAAGAATGGCACAGTTTTGACGCCTGCGTGCGTGGAAAGGAGAAACAAAATTGCCGCCCGCCTGTGTCTGCCTCTGGCCAATCAGACCATGCATGCACTCAAGGCGTCACTCCAGGGTTCACAAGGGGTAGTCAGAGTCTGCTATAATGCTATTAATGACAGAAACCGTTCTTAACTATAAAATGATTGCCAGCAGGAAGAATTATTGAAAGTAAACTATGCGTGACAGCCTGCATCAGTAAATACAACAATTAGAGCTTCACTGCGCTACGGTCTGCGTCAGTCACCGCTCATTGGTGTCACCCCTAGTGCTGGTGTCACCCGGTGCGGTCCGCACCCCCCGCACCCACCTAGTGACGCCACTGTGCCCCATTTTTTTGTTATATCTTTTAGCGGTAATGTCCTCAGTCTTAGCATCAGGATGCAACGCCTAACCGTATGGTCCAGTGTAAAACTCAAATATTTTGTGATCTCTTTATACTCCACCCTGGCTAGTGATCGCTTATAATGCGATAACTGTTGACAATGAAGTTTATTCATTTCATATCTCAAGCTCTGAGTAGATTTTTTTTTTTTAACTTTAGAAGTACTGGAGAGCAACTTTGTAAAAGATTCTTGGAGCACTGGGAGTGCTCCAAAGCAATCTCTAAATTTCCTTTAAACATATTTATTCCTGGCCCAGCCTTAAAGTTTCTTGACATATAATTGCTCTCAATGTACCTTCAGGTGCGTGCAATATGTTATAAGCCCACCTGACAAGGTTTGCCAAAGCTCTTGTATATACACTCACTACCCCTAATTCCAGTCGGAGTGCGTGAACAGGAGTGGCTTGACTTGTAGTAGTAAGCATACGTAAGAGTATTCCCTCCTTGAGATTTAAAGAAAACGATTTTATAGAAATACATTCCAAACCATACGTTAAAAAAGGGATAATCTTTGTTCGATAAATTTCCAAGAGGGCTGAAAAATGTTGCCTCCCAGTAGATGAATAAAACTTTTTTATAGCACTTGCATGGGATACTATTTTGAATTCAGTCCATTGAAAATTCCAGGCAGTTCCAATAGACTGGGAGAAAACTCTCCCTAAATAAATGTAAGTAGATTAAACAGTACTATTTTGTTTTGGAGATATTTATTCTTGATCAAAATTTCTCGGAGTGTGTGGCTTGGAGCGTCAAGATGGCGGTCGCATTCTGAGAGTGCTCCCGACCCCTATGTCATCCGCTCCGAGTATCCGCCACCATCGGCTGCTGTCCTTCCCTTCCAGCGGAGATACCCATCTAGCCGCAGCCAGGAGTGGATGTTGGCATGGAGCAGAACCAAGAAACGCGAGGTGCAGCAGTCGGATCTGCCCCAGACCTCCCGACTGCACCCCTGACAAAATGGCGGCTGGCACTCACCACACCAAATCATAAAGGCCAGAGATCATCCTCCCGCCTCACAGCGACGTAGATGTGGCCCAACACATTCCTGAGGCCCCCGCATCAAACATAAGCAGCAATCGGAGGCCCCGGGAGTACCTGGGACAAAACTACACAGCGATTAAGTCCTCCGACCCGCGGGCATGCCCGTGTCCTGGTCCCGGCCTGGTGCGACGCAGGAGCCCCTCACCCGGCGCCACCTCTCTTACGGACCTGTGAGTGAAGGAGCCCTACACACATTCCGGAGAAGGGGCCCTCCTGGCCGGAGCCTGTCATGACTGGAGCGATCACATCTGAGGATCCGTATAGACCGCCTGCCTCAAAGCCCTTGGTGCTTGATCGTGCGCCGGAGCTGACCCTGAGGAAGATTGGGACTGAAGACTTACCCACCCGCACCTATTGAAAGCCAAGGATCGGCTGCGGTGGTAGTACAGTGGGGCCTCAGGTGGAGACACCCCCCTCTATCTCTCCTGACCGTCGAATCTCCTTGGGACTCCTCGGCTGCTGCCTCCTCCTGCTCTGGGAAGCTCGGATCCTGATGGGAGCCCCTTTTCCTTGATTGGTGGGCCTCCCGGGAGGGGGCCCTCACCCGGGGCCTGAGGGGATGGTGAGCCCTAGGTTGGAGAGCCGGTGCTTCGAGACCGCCAGAGGAGAAGAGCCGGCCTCGTCATTCTACTGTGCAGCAACGCAGGATGACACCTGACTGCCTCCAGGTAAGGGAGATCGGATGCTAGCTCATGCAGCGGTGAACCTCTGTCCCCCCTCCCTTCCATTGAGCAACAGGGCCGGAGCCCCCCCCCAACCTCCCAAGATTCCGCATTCTGGCGTCCTCACCTGGCTAATGCTCACTATCCCCTCTATTAATCCAACTGGAAAACACCAACCCAACTCTGGATGCCCGAGGGGAACAGAGTACATCCCTCCTGCGCCCTACAGGCTGTGGACCTTAACCCTTACTCCCACATCCCACAGGCAGCAGTCACCAAGCAGAGCAGACTGGGGGGCGAACCCCTGACTTGGCCCTGGGAGCACCTGGTTTCCAGCAACCGCATCATGTGCCGGGTGTGCAGCTGTCACCAGACTGATCTGGACCACCCTGACTGCTGGTGGGGGTGGTGTGGTAAATAAATAAATAATACCCTATTTTTGAATACATAAATGAATAACAGATAGCTCAATAAAATAAGAGTCAAGATTCGAGGTAGTAGGAGTTATGCAGGTTTAATACAGCATAAGGACAGGAACAGGACAACCTGCACAGGAATAGGATGGCAAGCGCTTGCCTGGGGCAGAATCAGGATCGGCGGAAGGATAACTTTTAATAACAGTACATGAGCATATATACATAACGCAAACACATAGCATTACATTGCAGTAGGCGTAGCAGTGGGTGGAGCAATAGGCGTGACGCGTAGCAGTCGCGAAAGATAAGGGTAAAAGTGGGTGTAACAGGGCGTATACATAGACATGTGATGCAAACGTAACAGAATATGTCATGAATGGGGCGGAAACCATGGAGGGGGCTACCTAAGGAGCCGGGACCTCTAACCTGGTGGTGCGCGCAAACTGGCAATGACGTATCACTAGGAGAAACTGGGGGCTATGAACTCTGTGCTAGGAGCAGAGACTGAAGTCTGGAGAGTCAGGGCGACATGTACCTAAACAGTATCTAGTATCTGATGTTTAGAGAACATGTTGATATAAACTAGAAGTCAGGAGGGGAAAAGGTTAACAGACACTAAGACTGGACCATGCATTATTCTACATGTAGTGCGTGATGAAGAATATGGAATGACCATTAAATACAGTATTTCTCTAACGTGGAGACGGAAAGGCTAGACAATGACGGAAACTATTGATGCAGTTCAGTAGCTTAGGAATGCAGAGAAGGAGGACTGAACTGATAACTGGAATCATAACATACTTTTGGCAGACTCAGAGGCAGAGCCAGCTGAACCGGGCACTGCAAGGCAGGATGTAAGTGAAGGGTCGAGGATACAGGTGGGGGCTGTATCGCTCCTCAGCGAGGCTGCAGGAGACAGGAGCTGAATCTGGTGTCCAGGCCCTTTTGAGGCCTAGAAACGGGGACTTTACAATGGAATAACGTGCACACTGAGAAACGTGGCAACGTAGCTTTACATAGGCCTGATATTCGTAGTATTCACGAGGACTGGAAACTGGCATATTAGAGGTGGACACAACTATAATTGTGTCTTGAATCGTACATGGGGAATACATATGCATATTTAATCATGCACACATAACATATGATGGATGACACGTAGGGACACAGAACATGGCAAAATTTACTTTTCCACATTCCCTCCTTGTCACTACGTTTCCATCAGGAAACATCAATTTTCATGATACCGTCTATCATTTCATACAGTATCATTTGCTCGTCTCGAATTTTCTTGGAACGGGATTTAGAACAGGGCTTGGGACTAGGAATACAAGAGGTAGCACAAATGCCGCAAATCGCAGGGCCACATTGTATACAGAGGCAGCAGCTAAATATGATCGCTACTGCAATACCTAGAAAGGACAAGACTTTCCATCCCCATGCGGAAATTATATTCCAGAACCAACCGGACCATGTCCAGGTGCCTGGGTCTTGGTGTATCAGATGGGCAATCTTATGGAGTCTGGTTATAGCTGAATAAACAGACGGCGCGTTATTTGGAATGAAAATGCAGCAACTGGATCCGATGACTCTACAGGCCCCGCCCCTATCGGCCAGTATGACGTCAAGGACGAGACGATTCTGTAAAACGACAAATCTCATAGCAGATTGCTCTTCGGTTAAGTTACCTAGAGCAGAGGCAGTCTCATTTACTACAGCTTCGAGGGTTCTGGTTAACCTACGGATCAGTTTACTATTCTGGATAGGTCCTATAAAGAAGAAGAAACCTCTATTGAAATCTGTATACTGTTCTAGAGTAGTTTCAGTATAATCGACAATTGGGGACTCCCTTCTATGTCTAATGTATACTAGACGTGTGTTTCTGTGATAATCAGATGGGGCTAGAAAAACAGGTGGCAGTAGGAAGGCAATGTAACAGGTTCCCTCCCAATCGAGGGGCAGACGAACATATGCGGTTTGACCACAAATAAAATAAGAATGACGTGAAGCTTTGAAAACAGATTTCCCACTGTCACTATATTTGACAATAGTAGTACATTCACTATGTCCTACATGTACAGAACCATAATTTCGGACACATAATTCGCCTTTGACTGGTAATACTGAAATAGCAGGTAAGTCTGGAGTAGTATCAGACTGGACATTCAAGACCATGAAATTCGAAGAATAATTACCTAAATTATACACTTCATTTTCTAGATCTAACCCTGTTCTGTGGGGAAGACCTTGTTTGTCTGGAAAACATGTACTGTTAAGAAAAGACATATCTGTTGAGGATGACGTTAACGTGGACCATGCTCCACACGAACCATTATGTGAGAATGGATAAGGAAAAAGTGGCAGAACTCCCTTCGGTGTCTGGAAAGGGGGGAGTCGACCACACACCCAACAATTAGTGGCATTGCTGGTCTGATGTGAGTAATGTAACATGCGGATGAATGAGTTATTTCGCATAGCGAGGCGGTAAGAGAGTTCATGAGGAGGCAGATCACTAAACGTGTGCTCTACTGTAGCATTAGCAGACCTGTTTACATGAGGAACTGGGAAATACAAGTAAAATGCATAACTCGTGCAGGAAATCATAATGCTGAGAAATAATATGAAACTCAGAAAAACGATACATCGGATTGAGTTTTGACTAACTCTCTCACTATGGGGGTCTATTTTATACATGTCAGAAACAGTCTAACCGTTTCACCTAGGGGAGGACTTAGACAATCAAACTGACTGACTTATTTTACTAGACCGGAGTTTTAGCTTGTACTCCTGTTGCGGAGTTTTCTCTAACAGGGGAGGGGTTGTAGCAATGTCTTTTGCGGGACAGTCCTTGAGAACAATATTTTGGCAATCCTTCAAATCCTGGGAAATGTTCTTTAAGACGGGTTTCAGTCCATTAAATTGTTTTACATGAGAAAGGTGCACCCAGCCTTTGCGACCTTCCAACTTCACGGCTGTACGGGTGGTGAGGAGGACCTGTCGGGGCTCTTTCCAACGAGGCTCCAGTGGACTCGATCTGTCAAAATTCCTGACCATCACCATGGATCCTGGAACGATTTCGTGCGGTGCCACCTCGGTATTGTCTGGAAATGCGGCGGCAACCTGTGAACGACATGAGTTGAGGGCAGACATCAAGGAAGCTAGGTAATCTGTCAGCATATTACTTGAAACATCGGTAATACTTCGGGGTCTAGGAGTACCCCACATATTTGGGGGGCGGCCGAAAACGACCTCATACGGGGACAGACCTGATCTGGAATGTGCGACCATGCGCATATAAAACAAAGCAACTGGCAGAGCTACCAGCCAGTCCACACCTTTCTCTTTGCATACCTTTGCGATACGAATTTTTAGAGTCTGATTATGTCTCTCTACGAGACCGGCTGCTTCAGGATGGCGTACACAATGAAACTTCCACTGGTACCCTAATAACAGGGAAACATGCTTCATGAGTTCAGATGAGAATGGCTGGCCGTTGTCAGAATATACGACTCTAGGGAGTCCATAACGAGGGAAGAACTCACGAACCAACTGCTTGGCAGTGGTCGCGGCTGTGTAATCTGGGACTGGATATGCTTCTGTCCACCTGGACAAAGCGCATACAACTACAAGGACATACTTGAAACCTTGACATCGCTCCATCTGAATATAATCCATCTGGAGGACTTCAAAAGGGTGGTCAGGGGGCTGGAATCCACCTTGTTCCACCGGGACACTTTTACCTGGATTAAACTGACAACATATCATACAGGTACGGACTTTCTGCTTGGCTGCAGCTCGTAAATGCTTGTTGAACCAAATGTTCTGGATACTGTCTAGCATAGCTTTTTCTCCTAAATGTGCTGGACTATGTGCGGTATTAATAATGACTTGAACCATAGAGTCGGGGAGAAACCATGTGGCTCTACCCTTCGTTAACCATCCTTGATCTGTCTGGACCCCTCCTTGTTCGGACCATTTCTTGATTTCTTCAGGAGTAGCATGTAACTGTATGTCTATGACATCTTGTGTAGGGTCCTTAACTGTCATACATGTAGTCGGATCTGGAGTATGTGTCTGATTAACTGGAATGTCTGGAGTCTGTGCTGTAAGCTTGGCTGTGCGATCTGCTAGATCGTTACCTTGGGAAATAATGTCAGTAACTTTGGTATGTGCTTTGCACTTCATGATAGCGATAGATGTCGGTAAATGTATGGCATCTAACAGAGCTTGAATAAGGAGACCATGCTGAATCTTGGTTCCATGAGAAGTCATGAAACCTCTCTCCTGCCAGAGCACTCCGAAGTCGTGTACGACTCCGAATGCGTAGCGTGAATCTGTGTAAACATTAACTTTCTGGTTCTTGGCATGTATACAGGCTTGTGTCAGAGCAACTAGCTCTGCTGCTTGAGCGGACAGAGTGTCGATGCGGTGTGTCTCTATTACTTCAGTGTCAGTAGTCACTGCATACGCGGCGACTAGTTCTCCTGTACTAGTTCTCATACATGAACCATCCACATAAACTGTCAGGTCGGGATCTAATAACGGAATATCTGTCAGATCTTGTCTTGGCTTAGTCGTAATGTTAACTATTTCCACGCAATCATGCGTGGCAGAATTCGAATTAACTGATGGTAGCAGTGTAGCAGGATTCAGGATGTTGCAGCGTCTGATTTCTATGTGTGGCTGGAACAGTGTCAATTCATAACCTGTTAAACGTGCAATTGTCAAGTGCTGAGTTTGTGTTCGGTTTAAAAGAACTTCCACGGAATGTGGAACTTGTACTGTCAAGGAGTGTCCTAAGACTATGGAATCACTTTGTCTGATAGCTAGTGCTGTGGCTGCAACTGACTTGAGGCACGCAGGCAGAGCCTGGGCTACAGGATCTAATGTGCTCGAAAAATAAGCACAGGGCTTGTATTGTCCTGCCTGATCTTGTGTGAGAACAGATAATGCTGTACCTTCGCGTTCAGTAACGAAAAGTGTAAAAGGCTTACTGTAGTTCGGTGTCGCTAGAACTGGAGCTTGGCATAGAGCTTTCTTTAACTCATTGAAACTAAGTGTATGTTCAGATGTCCAAGGGAGGACAGTCGCTACGGCTGCCTCCTGTGTCGTTAACTGTATCAGTAGTTTGGCTAGAAATGCATACTGAGGAATCCATTGTCTGCAATAAGAAGTAAGGCCGATAAAAGCACGTACCTCCTTCTGGGTCTTGGGCTGAGGAAGACTCGCTATTAACTGGATACGGTCTGGTGTCAACTGTCTACCCCTCTTGGACAGTAAGTGTCCTAAGTAGACCACTTGCTGGACACAGAATTGAAGCTTAGAAGGGGACACCTTGTGCCCCATCTCGGCTAGGAAATACAGAACTGTCAGTGATGCTCGCTCGCAAGCACGTTCAGAACGGGCTGTGATCAGTAGATCATCGACATACTGGAGCAGGGCAGTGTCAGTTGGCATGTGAATGTTGTCTAGTTGTCTCTTAAGTGCCTGACTGTAAATGCTAGGACTCTCTGTAAAACCTTGAGGAGCTCGTGTGAACATATAGCTCCTTCCATTTAAACAAAATCCGAAAAGGAACTGGCTGTCTGGATGAATGGGAACACTGAAAAATGCATTCTTAAGGTCGATCACAGTAAAGAATGTAGCTTCGGAATCAATGGCTGTTAATAGGGAAGAGATATCTGGGACAACTGGGTACTGAGGAATAATACATTTATTAAGCTCTCGTAGGTCAATCACTAATCGATATACTGGGGGTGCATTTGGATCAGTACGTTTCATGACTGGAATGATCGGAGAATTACATACATTTGAGTCAGTTTCTACAACTACTCCTTGAACCATGAGCTCGTCAATAATTTTGGATAAGGCTGCTACAGCCTCAGGTGGCAATCTGTACTGTCTGATTCGTGGTAACACTACACCTGGCTTGAGAGTCACACGATAGGGTGTGATTTGCATGTAACCTACATCAGTTGGACCTTGCGCCCATAAGTGCTGTGGAACATTAGACAGTCTTGAATCAAAATCTCGTAATACATAGTGACCCTTAAAGTCACGTAGGAACAATCGTATTCCCTCTGGGGAACAGCATATAACTGCACCTAACTCTTTCAGTGTTTTAATGCCTAATAGATTTTCTGGACATGACTTAGTAAGTAACAGATCAGTAGTTCGGGACAATGGACCTACTTCTAGAGAAACTGGCTTTGAGATCTCATTTACGATAGGCTTTCCTGAAAATCCAAGGGAAACATTTCTTGAGCCTGAGAGCGGAGCCCCTGGAACTTCGGCGTGACTAATTGTGGTCCTACTTGCCCCTGTATCAATCAAAAACTTTCTGTCTTTCCCTAATACTTGACTGTGAACATAGGGACCTTCTTGATCTACAGGTATCTCGATGAGAGGCAAGCCTACCTCCCTCTCTAGGCTGTTTCATGAATACTGTTGATACTCTGGATACTCAGACTGTGCATACTGGTACATCTGCGATGTAACATGCTGTGTTGCAGCAATAGGCTGCGGTGCTGGAACTGTCTGTTGTGCATTCTGTGACTGAGGAGTCTGTGAAACTTGTTCTTGTCTAGGCGGACGTGGTCTTTCTTTAGTTTTACCGGTAGCTATGTTGTGTTTCAGAACTGCACACTCATTTATAAAATGACCTGGCTGTTAACAATAATTGCAGTTCCCTTTAACGGGAGCTGCAGGATGACTGGCTTGATTCGGACCCCTCTTCTGACTGTCTTGAGGAACAGATTGTGCAACTAGTACTTTCATTTTCGTGTCTTTCATACGCTTTCTCTCGTGTTCTTGTTCTTCTCTGATTCTATTCTGGTGGTATTGGAGCATTTGCAACATCTGGGATGGGGTATTAGCTTGCCAGGTACTTTCGACTTTCAGAACTCGGTTTTTAATCGGTGGACTTGAATTCTCGACTAATTTAGTAACAAAAAGGTGAGGATATGACTCACTACTTGTCTTGAGGCCACTGTTGATACTAAAACACTTCTCAAATCTAGAATAAAAATCACTAATATCTTCGTCTTGTTTCTGTTTACAGGCTGAGATTGCATCCCAGTCCTCTTTTCTAGTTGTCAATAATCTGGGTAAAACTTGAATCAATAATTCTGGTAATTCTTTACATTTATCTCCAAGACCGGTACCTGGTACTCGTATCTTGTCTTCAGCTTCTAGAACTGCCCAATCGATCTTTTTCTCTCCCACCTCCCAATCTTTTTCCTTGAGCTTCTCATACACCCCTGCGGGCAACAGAACTTTTAACATTTTAATTATATCTGGATACGTGTATTCTCCCATACGGAGCATGTCTTTTAGTTCTCTATGGAACCCTGCTGGATCTTTGTCATGACAGGGAATTAATTTCTTCATCTCGAGGAGTTCCATCTTTGTAATCGGAGTGTAAACAAACACTCGTTCTAGTTCGCCACCCGTTCCTCTGACTGGGTGGACTTCTCGTAACGGATTCTGTCTCTCCATGTAAAATGGTTTACTTTCTGGGGGTGAGACATGAACAAAATGCGGGTTCAGAAACGTTCTATATTTGTGACGCTGTTCTAGAATGACACTAATTAAGTCGGTACCTAAACCTTTCCATCTATACTGGAGTAACTCGTTCAGGACATCATGTAACGGACCTGGATCAGAGTGTTGACCCTCATACAGAGTAATGAGGTGCTGGATCATATACATACCCACCAGTCGTTGTTCGGCTGGGGGCATTTTCAGAAACATTTGTGCCACTATTTCGTCTGGAAAAGTGATAGAATCAGTAATCCATCGGACTGCTGATCGGGCTAGTTCTTGTTCATGCATGGTACTTAACTCACTGTAACCGATTCGTGATTTCAGAATGTGATCGGTAGCTTGAAACACTTGTTCTAGTGAACCTTGTTCTGGTGCTGGAGAATGAAAAATAGACTTGTGTTCTAGGCGTAAATGGCGATCTGGAAATCTAGATTTTCCTACATACGCTATTCTGGCGGGATTCTCGTCGTCTATCTCTTCAGTATCAGAATTACTTTCTTTCTCGCTTACTTGTGCTGCTTTACATTGTTCGTGTATCTTTATTATTTCTCTACGGATTTTCTTGTACATACTCTCCATAGCACCGACGGTCTTGTGCTTACCCTCGGCTATATTATCACTCCACCTTGTCAGGATTTTCATTTCGGCCGGATCTTTAGACGGGTGATCTTGTTCTCTTATTAGACAATTGATCAGAAACTTTAATATCATGAGCTGGATCTCGGCTTTCCTTTGAGACATGGCCTCGCTAATGCTTTCTGGATCATCCCCTGTACGGATGAAACGATATATTCTGTCTAGATCTTCTTTCATATTCGGTAAGGTGACTAGATACTCGGCCACCTTTCTTACGCGGAATGAATATAAAACCATATTATCCTCGCCTGGGACTGGATCATAGCCGCATTCGGCAAGGGATTTTCTTATTTCTGCTACAGTCTGATGTCTGGGCGTACGCTGTGACGCTTGTGCATGTAATTCGGCTGTCGTTAAACGCTTGTGTGGCGGCGGGGTTTGAGGAGTACCTCCCCCTGCGGTCCCTAAACTAGAGTCGTCTACTGAGGCTCTTCGTCCTGGCAGAGTGGGAAATGGAAATGCAGGCTGGACTTGTATGGCGGGCTGGACCGGGGGTACCGTAACAGGTACTCCGGTGTCTGGAGGAGCGGGAAGTGCCTGATTTACAGGGACTGGCGGAGCGCGAACAGGATTTGCATATTCTGGGACTGTGTCGTCCAAATAGGACGAAATAAAAATATCAGCTGCGGTCTGTTTGTGACGTAGCTTGGTCGGAACTAATGGTGGCGGGAAATTACTGGATGCCTCTGGGGTCGCTTTTGGCAAGCCCTCGGCAAAGAGAGGATACATACCCCTATTAAGGGCATGCCTCTGTCTGTCTGATTGTTCAGTTTTAACTTGTTCACCAATCTCGATTAATTCCCTTTCTTGGGCTCGTTCCAAGGATTCTCTACTTAATTCTGACTTTCTGATTTCTTTTTCGGTTCTTTTATGAGCTTCTTTACGCCATAACTCGATGGCATCTTTCTGTGATTGTCTGGCTTTCTTTTTCCATAATGCTTCTTCTACTCGCATGATGCACTCGGCATCCCATGTACCCGATACGGGCCATCTATACTTTTCTTCTAACTGTTTGGTATACTCTACCCATAAATCTAGATACAATATGGCGCTTATGCCATGCTTCTGATACATAAAGTGACCTGGACTGTCCCTTGGCGGAACAGGAACTGCTTCTTCTAACAAACCCTTTCTAGTTTTTAGCTGACGTAATCTCGAAAAGAGAGACATTGTAAACTTGAATCGGAACACAATACAATACACGAGGAACAATAACAATTGGGAGAACAATTCAGGCATACCACGACATTGGAAATACATTGAACAACATCATAACATAACAGTTCGGACAGAATATTACCTGGAATACTGAAAACAGAAACACAAGAATTTCTCGAGAACGGAACAGACTAGAGTTACTGGATGCACTGCTGAAACAGTACGGAACATACCGGTCCCATAAAGGGACGCATCAAGACCCGTATCCACCTAGGTGAACACTTCGTTTGTGAGTCTGTGTACCACCAACCCACGGACCAGAGTCAATTTAGATTGACCCTGTCTAGATACTACCCCAGTAATGGTACTCACCGGGCAGCAAGAACGGAAGGCCTCGGATCGGACTGAACTGCTACGACGACGGACGACGAACTTCGGACTTCAGTTACGGGTGGACCTCCGGATACCTCGGACCTTGGACTCTCGGCTTGGGCTCTGGTCGGGACTCGCCGCGTTCCTCCACCGTCTCGTTTGGATGCTGGACCGCCTCCTCCGTCTCCTCCGTGGGCCTGAGGGATACTTGAAGCAGAAATATCTGCATGTGCACGGTATGGTTCCGTCACGGCTGCAGAGGGTCAGGGGGTCGGCGTGGCTTCACCGACGCGTGGGGAAAGGGCAA
Source organism: Lissotriton helveticus (assembly GCF_964261635.1). Lineage (NCBI taxonomy): Eukaryota > Metazoa > Chordata > Amphibia > Caudata > Salamandridae > Lissotriton > Lissotriton helveticus. Next base: position 129,041,383 of record NC_136057.1, read on the forward strand.
GTCCCTATTCGGGCGCCATTATGTGGTAAATAAATAAATAATACCCTATTTTTGAATACATAAATGAATAACAGATAGCTCAATAAAATAAGAGTCAAGATTCGAGGTAGTAGGAGTTATGCAGGTTTAATACAGCATAAGGACAGGAACAGGACAACCTGCACAGGAATAGGATGGCAAGCGCTTGCCTGGGGCAGAATCAGGATCGGCGGAAGGATAACTTTTAATAACAGTACATGAGCATATATACATAACGCAAACACATAGCATTACATTGCAGTAGGCGTAGCAGTGGGTGGAGCAATAGGCGTGACGCGTAGCAGTCGCGAAAGATAAGGGTAAAAGTGGGTGTAACAGGGCGTATACATAGACATGTGATGCAAACGTAACAGAATATGTCATGAATGGGGCGGAAACCATGGAGGGGGCTACCTAAGGAGCCGGGACCTCTAACCTGGTGGTGCGCGCAAACTGGCAATGACGTATCACTAGGAGAAACTGGGGGCTATGAACTCTGTGCTAGGAGCAGAGACTGAAGTCTGGAGAGTCAGGGCGACATGTACCTAAACAGTATCTAGTATCTGATGTTTAGAGAACATGTTGATATAAACTAGAAGTCAGGAGGGGAAAAGGTTAACAGACACTAAGACTGGACCATGCATTATTCTACATGTAGTGCGTGATGAAGAATATGGAATGACCATTAAATACAGTATTTCTCTAACGTGGAGACGGAAAGGCTAGACAATGACGGAAACTATTGATGCAGTTCAGTAGCTTAGGAATGCAGAGAAGGAGGACTGAACTGATAACTGGAATCATAACATACTTTTGGCAGACTCAGAGGCAGAGCCAGCTGAACCGGGCACTGCAAGGCAGGATGTAAGTGAAGGGTCGAGGATACAGGTGGGGGCTGTATCGCTCCTCAGCGAGGCTGCAGGAGACAGGAGCTGAATCTGGTGTCCAGGCCCTTTTGAGGCCTAGAAACGGGGACTTTACAATGGAATAACGTGCACACTGAGAAACGTGGCAACGTAGCTTTACATAGGCCTGATATTCGTAGTATTCACGAGGACTGGAAACTGGCATATTAGAGGTGGACACAACTATAATTGTGTCTTGAATCGTACATGGGGAATACATATGCATATTTAATCATGCACACATAACATATGATGGATGACACGTAGGGACACAGAACATGGCAAAATTTACTTTTCCACAGTGGGGGGGTGAGGCACGGGGCGCTGAATGGGGAAGGCCCGACATTGAGTGAAATTGGTCCAATTCCCCCCACCACCACCCCAGGCGATGCCCATCGGGCCCGGCCACTGGAGGCTCAGCCCTGAAGAGAAACGCACACAACAACGACGGCGGCAACCCCTGGCACGAGCTCTTCCAGGACCTTGTCTTTCCCCAGCCAACCCAATCAGCCCTGCACTTCAAGTATCGGAGAATCTAGTGAAACTTCTGGCTGAGGTGGCCATATCCCAAGGACTTGCCTACCCCCATCCTTATTGTGGCTCTGAGGCATCGACAGTGGGGACCCACTCTGCCTGACGTTGGGACCTACCTCAGCATCGCCACGCGGCCACCACCTGGGCGATACCAGGACCCCCCCCACCGCCCGAAAGTCCAGCAAGGACTCACGTGAACCCACTAGATGCCTGGACAAAACCAACCACGGGAATCACTGTAAAGACCGCCCGACTATAAGTAGCCTCAACAATATCCATTGCCTGCCCTTCTTTTCCACGAACCATGGGGAAAGACTGCAGTCCAAAACCTCCTGCAACGCAGACCAAAATCGACCAATACACTGGCAACGATGCTAGGCCCATCTCCGGGACCGCCGAGAGGCCCGCTCCGGCAGGATACGACCTTAATACAATCCTGCAAGCCATTAGCGCCTCCCAGGCCTCGGTTGGCAATAAGATCGGGGAGGTCCAGGTGGATAAGGTCCTGCTCCGACAGCACGACAGGATCTCCGCAATGCGACGGCCTGCATTACTGAAAGTGAATCCCACATCTCCTCGGTTGAAGACTACGCCCAGAGACTGAAAGAACAGATGACCCAACTACAAACCGAAGCCAAGGAACTACATAAACGGGCTGAGAACAGATCTGGATGCAACAATCTGCACCTGGTAGGATTTCCAGAGGGCTAAGAACAAGGCTCGGTGGAGTCCTTTGTTGAGCAATGAATCACCTCATGGATGCCCAAAGACGCTTTATAATCTTAGTTTGCAGTAGAACGGGCCCACCGCTCCCTGGCATCAAACCCCTCCGGGTGCCCTGCACTGGCCCATCATTGCCAGGATCCTCAATTTCAGAGACAGTGACTCGATCTTACGACAGGCCCGCATTCAGAAATCCCTATCCTACCAATTATGATATTCCCAGACTACAAAAGGGAGGTTCAGACCCAAAGACGTTCGTACATGGAAGTCAAGCAAAAGTTGTGCACTCTTAACCTACAATATAGACGGCTCATCCCGGCTCGGCTACGCATTGTCTTTCAGGATAATACATATTTCTTTGACACCCTGGAATTGGCTTGGACCTGGCTGACCGAAGAAAGCCCTCTAAGGCTCAGATCCGTGAACCTGCCCTCAAATGCCCGAGTCACCTCCACTATCACCCCTACTCGGAGAGGGAGGCGTATGTTATGTTACGTTAAATGGCTTCTTGCAGGTCTACCCAGTATCTGTCCATTCTTCTTCTATTTTCTTTCATGCAGAGCCTTTTTCGTCTTTCCTTCATGGTGGAAATTTTGGCCTTCCTAGCCGGAGAGAAATTTGTAAATTGCAGCCTGGTTAGCTTATTTACTTTCCTAGAAAGGAGGTTAATTATTGAGTCTTTCTTTTTTAAGGGACTATTTTTAATGGGAAGAGACTTCCTCCGCATAGTACTCGATATCAAGATTTTAGTACTTTCAAACTAGGAGATTGGATTGGCTCTCTTGTTGGTTTGCTCAAGCGACAGGAACTTAATTATCCTATTCATTTCTTTGTTAATTTGGTTCAAATTCTCGCTGCTCCAAAATATTCGAGCTGGATTTAACTAATACCTCTCCTTTACCATGTGATAGACCATCTAGAAACCATCTAGAAACTGGCTGAAGACTGAGGTCTATTTCCAGACGAAGTATTGCGTGGTCACTGCTTTGGACAAATTGTGTTGATAAACTGCAAAATGTATTGAATAAGTCGTAACTGCTTATAATATAGTCCAGTCTAGATAGCCCTGATGGACCCTTCCGCATATATGAACCTGGCACATCTCCTCTCGTTCTTCCATTTAAAATTATCCTGTTGATTTCATTGATTCGTTCCAATATGATTTTCCTTCTTTTATTAGTTTTGATATGGTCTGCGAAAACTGCCGCTGGGATAGAGCTGGATGGAATTCTGAAATGCATGCAGTAAAGAATTAGATTTCTTTGCATTAAAATCACCCTTTAGGAGTATCTGTGCAGTCTCATTTGAACCTAGGGTGATATTTATTTGGTTGAATATGTTTGAGAATTGTATCGTGCTCAAACCCAGGAGGAACAAAAATGTTAAACAGAAATATTGACTTAGTACGAGCATTTTTATCTAACTGCTTTAGGTTAAGACATTGCACATTAGGGCTAATTAGGTGAATTATTTCTTGGTCCCAGCTTAATTCTTCTGATAACAGCATAGCCAGGCCTCCCTTTGCATGTCCTTGTCTGGTCCTTGTGGCTGGAGTTTTGAAGACAAAGTAATTTTTTTGGTCAAAATTATCGACTAACCAAGTTTCCTGTAGGCATACTATTGAAGGTTTGATACCTAGGAACCGAGATATTTTATCAAGGTTTAAACTCGCTATGTTCCACGAGACGATAGTGGAGCTGTTGCTAAAAAGTAAGCTTGGCAGTCTTTTCATGTTTGTTTCCATTTAAGTTGTTTGGTAACCACGACCATACATTGTCATTTCGACTGTTACTTGTGTGGTTTTCATCATCTTGGTTCCATATCCGTCTACCTCCAACCTCAATGTTTATTATTAGTTTATCCGGCAGTCCCAGGTTACACTGAACAGCATATGCATTCCTAAAACCACCGCTTCCATTTGATACAGCCGAGAAACAAAATATTGACGCATTGTGGACTGCCTGTATTGAAACGGTTGATGATTTCATTGATGCACCAGAAGAAGTAGATAACAAAAGGATAATCAAATACCTCAAGAACCTTGGAGGTGAAGGAGTGAAGCAACTGATAAAGAAAAGTCTACAAACTAAAGAGGCTTCTTACCATCAAATCAAAGAGGGGCTCAATATAACATTCGATCCAATGTCACATTTTTTATTATGAGCAATATATTTTCAGGCAAGAAAAACAGAATGTTGGTGAAACATTTGGCGAATTAGTAGAAACTTAATATTCAATTCCATTCAATTACTTTATTGAGGTCATTAGACCATAAAAACGCACGTGCATAAAATGATAATACACACAAGCATCCACCAGCGCCTAAACTCAAGGCCCCAGGGTCCTATATTACTATTGCAAGTTATTATCCCGCACCCCAATAAATAAGCAAGGTACATAACAACACATACGTAGAGCGTTACTTTTTAAAAAATTCTTTTTATTAACCATAGGAATCAATCACAAGGCAGTATACATAGTACAATGGTTTTGCTTATCTGAATCAAGGTTTTCTGACATTTACAAATACACAATGTAGTTATTGGTGATACATGTCATATCTACAACGGTTCATCTTGAGCTGACACCAGCGGCGGGGCACAGAGATTCCCCTTATATTCATTCCAGTCCTCCCAGATTCTGGACCACTTCCTGGGACATCCCCTGGCAACATAGACATATTTCTCACGAAACATGCACCAGTCCATATCCTTTTTCAAATCACCCACAGCCGGTGTCCACGCTGCCCCCCACTTTTGGGCTATGTTACGTTTAGCGATCCTAAGCCCCAATGTACCCCAGGTGACACGAGAGTTGTTCAGGTCTGTCGGTTCCCACACGTTCAGGAGACATCTCTTAGCCTCCAGTGTCTGATCTAACACTTCACTCAGAGTCTCCTGTATTGACTTCCAGTACCTCTGGACGTACAGGCAGTCCCATAGTATATGAAGGAATGTACCTTCGCCTCCACAACCCCTTCTGCATTTACCATCAGCTGCCCTACCCATGAGCACGAGCCCAGGCCCCGTGATATAGATGCGTTGCAATATTTGAAGTTGTACTAGCCTCAACTTTGCTGCGATGGCTACTTCTCGTGGTGAAGACACTGCCGCCACCCAGTCCTCATCATCTAGAATTATGCTGTTCCCTTCCCATTTATCTTGCAATTTCACTAAGGGGTCTCCTGTGTGATTCACAAGCTTTTTGGATGTGAGCGAGATTGCCTTTGTCAGTAATTATCCATCAAGGAGCCTATCTTCGAGGGGTTCCGCGTCAGGAGGGGCATCTCCCCTCTAAAGACAGGAGTACAGGGCATGGCGGACTTGCATGTACCTAAAATATTCTGTGGAGGCAAGCTCCTACTCTTGTTGTAACGTGAAATATGACTTGACCTCCCCTTTCACCCATAGGTCGCCTACTTTCGATATGCCTATGAGGTCCCATTTGTCAAAGCCTTTAGTGGACCACAGGTTCCCCAGTCTTTTGGAGTCCCACAGTGGCGTTGCAAGGGTTACTTTATTGTTCCATCCCATGCTCCTGGAGGCTTCCCTCCACACCTGTACTGATTGTTTAGTCGGCCAGGTTAGAAGGTGCCCCCGGTCTTTGAATAAAGTGCCCGGTTATAGTTCCCTCCCGGTAGTATCTAGCGATCCATTGAATAGCCCGGGTCGCCGGCTTGCCTATATGTGCCATTGTTGATAGCTGCCAGATAGGCAGCCCAATAGTGCTTTTTGAGATCAGGGAGAGCGATCCCTCCCTCGTATCAGGTGAGATTGAGTTTGGATAGCGCAATGCGCGGTTTCCCATTCCATAGCAGACGGCGTTGTAGGGATTCGATCTCCTTGAAATAGCTGGTGGGAACCAAATCTACCGAGTTTTGTAGGACATATAGGAATCGGGGCAGGGACATCATTTTGAACAGGGCTGCTCTACCTAGCAGTGAGAGTGGGAGTTGTAGCCAGCGCTCAGAGTCTCTTTTAAGTCGCAGCAGAGGTGTGAGCAGATTCCTCGTGAATCTTTCCGCAGGGTTGGCGGTGATATAGATGCTAAGGTATTTGAAGCCTTGAGTGGTGATTTGTATTGGGCAGCCCCTGGGTAAGCCTGTGAGGGGTCCCTTGAGGACATATAGAACTGACTTGAGCCAGTTTATGGTGTACCATGAGTATCTGCCAAAGGTGGCAAAGATGTCAAGTACTGTCGTGAGCGAGACCTTCGGAGAAGTTAGGAACAGCAGTATGTCGTCCGTATAGAGGGAGATGCGGTCCTCCCAGGATTCTGCCCATCTGAATCCGTGGATCATCGGATCCCTCCGTATCCAGGATGCCAGGGGCTGCAGAGCTAAGGCGAACAGGAGGGGGGAGAGCAGGCAACCCTGCCTCGTGCCTCTGCCTAGTTCAAACACGTCAGATTTTTTAATGTTTACCACTATCTGGGCTAGTGGTTTCGTGTAAAGGAGTCGTACCCACTGGATGACTTGGGGTCCAAAACCCATTTTCTCTAGCACTGCAAATAGGTATTTCCATTCAAGCATGTCGTTCGCCATAGAGGCGTCCAGCGAGACCAGAACCGCCCCTTCTTATATTGTAGTCGACCTCCCCATTGCTCCGTGTACCCTGCGCAAATTCAGCGCCATGTTGCGTTGAGGCATGAAGCCCGATTGATCTGGGTGAGCAAGGTTATTGATGACCTTAATTAACCTATTAGCAAGGAGTTTTGCTAGGATCTTTGGTTCGGCGTTCAATAGGGAGATTGGCCTAAATGAGAAGCAATCTGTCCAGCTTTTACCTTCTTTGTGGATCATCACCAGAGTGGCTAGTCTTTGGTCCCTTGGCTGTTCCCCTATTTCCCTACTCTCCTTGGATATATAATAGAGTTGAGGGGCGACAATATCTGTCCTAAGTTTATAGAGTTCCATTTGTAGCCCGTAGGGCCCCAACGCTTTCCTTGAGTTGAGACCTCTGGTTGCTAACGCGACCATCTGGTGTGAGTGCCCCATCCAGATACTCAAGCTCTGACTCCGAGAGTTCAGGAATTGTTACGTCTCGTAGAAGTGCAATAGAGTCCGGCGTGGAGTATGGCTTGTGGGTAGCATATATCTCCTAGAAGTGTAGGGCAAATGTGTTTGCTATGTCTTGGGGGTCTGTAATTATGTGTTCGTCTTTATCTATTAGCTCTGGAATCAGTCTATTTGCCAGTTTTTGTTTGTCGAGCCAAGCAAGCAGTTTCCCGGCTTTGTCTCCTTGATCGTAGATTCTGCCCAACGTGTCTCTCCCCAGCTCTTTGGCCTTATCAGTTACCAGGGCCCTGTAGCTATCCTGTTTGAATTGCAAGGTGTGTAAGGTGTCTGGGTTAGGTCGATCCGCCTGTTCTTCCTCTAGTCCTCAGATTTCCGTCTCTAGTGCTTCCACCTCCTTGACCTTTACCTTCCTCACCCCGGCTATTTGGGAGAGGGCCTGAGCCCTGACCACAGTCTTAAACACCTCCCGCAGTTTCTGGTGTAAACTTACCGATCCCTCATTCTCTAGGAAGTAGTGTTTGATGGAGGCATGGACCGCTTTATGAACCTCTGGGTTACGGAGCTGCCAGGGGTTGATGGGTGCCACTCTACCCACTCTCTGTTGGCCCACCACTAGTTGCATACACAACAGGGAATGGTCCGATATGCCTCTCGCCATGTGTTTGACCTCTTGGACATATTGTATCTGGTCAGGGGGTACCAACAAGTAGTCCAATCTGGATTGTGAGTTGTGGGCACCCATATGAAAATTGTACAGGGGGGTGCTTTGGTGAAGTGAGCGCCATGCATCCTGTAGCCCCAGCGCCCCCAAAAAGTTAGGCAACCAGCTGTTAGATGGGCAAAGTCTTCTAGGCGGGTGTCTGTCTTGTGTGCCATCTACCACTGCGTTTAGGTCCCCTCCCACTATCAACAGTCCCTCCGGGATCATCATCAGGATAGATCCTAGGTCCTTGAATGCTAGTTCCTGGGGGGCTGGCGGTACGTAGACCAACATGAGAGTGAGTACTTTCCCCTCCCATTGGCCCGTGATGCCCGCGTATCTCCCCCCGTGTCCACCCATGTCGATTTGATCGTGAGCGGAAAGGAGTTTCTCAATAGTATGCCCGTGCCTCTCGATCCTGAGGTGAAGCCCGCGTGTGCTGCCAGGTTATACCCCCACCTGTTGAGGGCCTTGCAGGAATTACACACCAAGTGTGTCTCCTGTAGGAGTACTGTGTCAGGGGCGTGCCTTTTGTTTTGTAGCACCACCGTTCTCTTGACTTTGTCCCCTAAGCTGTTGACATTCCAGCTCCTCATTCTGAACTCTTCATCCCATTGCGCCATTCCTGACATTCATGTATCACCTATGTGTTTAAGTCGCCAGATTGCGGTGCCTGGATGATTCCTTAAAAACAAACAACTAAACATGAACCCCGCCCAACTGCCCTCCTCCCTGCTACCCTGCTCCCCTACACCCAGGGCTCCACACTGCCCATGTTATCAACTATGCAGAGTGCCTGTCGCCCTTTAACGTAGACTGACTGAAGAAAATCGGGGGTACACTCTCTTTCATCTCTCCCCCCTCTCATGGTGATTATGAAATGGATACCCTGTACCATTCGGTTACATTTTTTTCCCTGTTTGTGTGGTAAATAAATAATTAATTACCGGTACTATTTTTGAATACATTGAATAAAACAGATAGCTCAATAAATAAGAGACAGGATTCGAGGTATCTGAGTCTAACAGGCTTTAATCAGGCATAAGGGAAGGGACAGGAACGGGATAGCCTGCACGGAAATGGAATGGATGGCAGCTGCAACGTCTAAGTAACAGTACAAGGTATATATACATTACAATTACATTCAATACAGTAGGCGTAGCAGTAGGCGTAGCAGTCGCGAAAGATAAGGACACATTGGTGGAAGAAGAAGGCGTGTACAAGGCGTATACATGGACATGTGATGTAGACGTCACAGAAGTGTCATAAGATAGGCGGAAACATGGAGGGGGCTACCTGAGCAGCTGGGACCTTTAACCTAGTGGTGCGCGCAAACGGGCTATGACGTGTGACTAGGGAGAACTGGGGGCTATGACTTCTGCACTAGAAGAGGAGACTAAAGTCTACGGTGTCAGGACGACATGTACCTATGGCATATCTGGTATCTTGTGTTTGGAGTACATGTTGATAGAAACTAAAAGCTATCAGGGCAAAGGCTATTTGACTCTAAGGCTGGTGCATGCATTTATTATACATGTATTGCGTGTGCTAGGAATATTCTATGAATATTAATACAGTATTTCTCTTTCATGGAGACAGAAAGACTAGACCATAGCTGGAGCTGTTTATGCGGTTCAGTAGCTTAGGAATGTGAAGACGAGAGGCTGGACTGATAACTAGAAGCATAACATATTCTTGGCAGACAGGCAGGCAGAGCTGGGCACCGCGCTGCGCGGAAGTAAGTGAAGGGTCAGGAATACAGGTGGGGGCTGTATCGCTCCTCGGAGCGGGTTCAGGAAACTGGAGCTTGAATCTGGCGTCCGGGCCCTTTTGAGGCCTAGAAACGGGGACAATTCAATGAATTAACGTGTACACTGTAAATCGTGGTAACATAGGCCTAGTACTCGTTGCTTTCACGAGAACTGGAAACTGGCATACTAGAGTTGGACACAACTATAATTGCGTCTTTAATCGATCATAGGGGGATACATATGCATATTAATCATGTACATATAACATAGGATGGGGAACACGTAGGGACATAGAACAAGGCAAAATATAATTTTCCTCATTCCCTCCTTGACCCTACGTTTTCATCAGGAAACATCAATATTCATGATACCATCTATCTGTTCATATAGCATCATTTGCTCGTCTCGAATTGTCTTGGAACGGGACTTAGGACTAGGAATACAGGATGTAGCACACAAGCCGCAAATCGCAGGGCCACATTGTAAACAGAGACAGCAACTGAATATGATCATTACTGCTATACCTATAAATGACAATACCTTCCATCCCCAGGCAGATATGATACTCCAGAGCCAACCGGACCATGTCCAGGTGCCTGGATCTTGGTGTAACTGATGGGCAATTTTATGAAGTCTGGTTATAGCTGAATAAACAGACGGTGCGTTATTAGGAATGAAAATGCAGCAACTAGATCCGATGACTCTACAAGCTCCTCCTCTATCGGCCAGTATGACGTCAAGGACGAGACGATTTTGGAGCACGACAAATCTCATAGCAGATTGCTCTTCGGTTAAATTACCTAGAGCGGAAGTAGTCTCATTCACTACTGCTTCAAGGGTTCTGGTTAACCTACGTATTAACTTACTATTCTGGACCGGACCTATGAAGAAAAAGAAACCTTTATTGAAGTCTTGATATTGTTCTAGAGCAGTTTCAGTTTGATCGACAATTGGGGACTCAGTCTCCCTTCTATGTCTAACGTGTACTAGATGTGTGTTTCTGTGATAATCGGGTGGGGCTAGATAAACTGGTGGCAGTAGGAAGGCAATATAACATGTTCCATCCCAATCGAGGGGCAGACGTATATATGCGGTCTGACCACACACAAAATAAGAATGACGTGAGGCTTTGAAAATGGATTTCCCACTGTCACTATACTCGACCACAGTAGTACAATCACTATGACCTACATGTGTGGAACCATTCTTTCTGACACATAATTCGCCTTTGACGGGTAGGACTGTTATGGAAGGCGAGTCTGGAGTAGTTTCGGACTGAACATTCAAAACCATGAAATTCGAGGAATAATTACCTAAATCATATACTTCATTTTCTAGATCTAACCCTGTTCTATGGGAAAGACCTTGCTTGTCTGGGAAACATGTTCGATTCAGAAGGGACATATCACTCGAGGATGACGTTAATGTGGACCATGCTCCACACGAACCATTGTGTGAAAACGGATAAGGAAAAAGTGGCAGAACTCCCTTCGGGGTCTGGAAAGGGGGAAGTCGACCACACACCCAACAATTAGTGGCATTGCTGGTCTGGTGTGAATAGTGTAACATTCTGATAAATGTGTTATTACGCATAGCAAGACGATAGGATAACTCGTGAGGAGGCAGGTCACTAAATGTGTGCTCTACTGTAACATTAGGAAACATATGTACATGTGAAATAGGAAAACATAAATGAAAAGCATAACTTATGCAGGTAACCATAAGACTCAGAAACATAAAAAATAACAGAGTAACGATGCATCTACTGCAAATATTCTTTTGAAAGCGTATTCTCTTAGAGTTTTGACTAACTCTCTCACTATGTGGGTCTATCTCATACATGTCAGGAACCTGTCTAACCGCTTCACCCGAGAGGGACTTAAACAATTAAACTGTCTGACTTGCTAGACCTCAACTTGGCTTTATACTCCTGCTGCGGAGTTTTCTCTAACAGGGGAAGTTTAGAGTCTGTGTCTGGGCAGTCTTTGAGGACAGGGCAGTCTTTGATAAATGTCTTTGGTCGTAATCCATGGAATTTCTTGACGTGGCTGGTATGTACCCAGCCCTTGCGTCCCTCGAGCTTGACTGCGGTCCTTGTTGTTAATAACACCAACTTGGGCTCCTTCCAGCGGGGCTCCAGCGGGCTTGAACGATCGAAGTTTCGAACCAACACGAGTTCACCTGGAACGACTTCGTGCGGTTTCACTTGAGTGTTGTCTGGAAAAGCAGCGGCGACCTGTGAACGACAAGAGTGTAGGGCAGACATCAAGGAAGCTAGGTAATCTGTCAGCATATTACTGGAAACGTCTGTAATCTTTCGGGGCATAGGTGTACCCCACATATTTGGAGGACGGCCGAATACGACCTCGTACGGGACAGACCTGATCTAGAGTGTGCAACCATTCTCATATAAAAAAGGGCAACTGGCAGTGCTACCAACCAATCTACACCTTTCTCTGCGCATACTTTTGCAATGCGGATTTTCAATGTCTGATTATGTCTCTCAACTAGACCAGCTGCTTCGGGGTGCCGTACACAGTGGAACTTCCACTGGTACCCTAACAGAAGGGAAACTTGTTTCATGAGCTCGGATGAGAATGGCTGGCCGTTGTCTGAATACACGACCCTAGGTAAACCATAGCGGGGGAAAAACTCACGAACCAACTGCCTGGCAGTGGTCGCGGCAGTGTAATCTGGAACTGGATATGCTTCTGTCCATCTGGACAAAGCACATACAACTACGAGGACATACTTGAAACCTCGACATCGCTCCATCTGAATATAATCCATCTGGAGGACTTCAAAAGGGTGGTCAGGAGGATGGAATCCACCTTGTTCCACCGGGACACTTTTACCTGGATTGAACTGACAACAGATCATGCAGGTACGCACTTTCTGCTTGGCTGCTGCTCGTAAATGCTTGTTGAACCAAATGTTCTGGATACTGTCTAACATGGCCTTTTCTCCTAGGTGTACTGGACTATGTGCGGTATTAATAATGACTTGAACCATTGAGTCGGGGAGAAACCATGTGGCTTTTCCCTTCGCCAACCATCCCTGATCTGTCTGGACCCCTCCTTGTTCGGACCATTTCTTGATTTCATCGGGAGTAGCATGTGACTGGATATCTAGTACATCTTGTGTAGGGTCCTTAACTGTCATACAAGTTGTCTGATCTGGAATGTGTGTCGGTGTCTTGTTAACTGGAATGTCTGGAGTCTGAGTTGTAAGCTTGGCTGTACGATCTGCCAGGTCGTTACCCTGGGAAATGATGTCAGTAACTTTCGTATGTGCTTTGCACTTCATAATGGCAATAGCTGTCGGTAAATGTATTGCATCTAACAGAGCTTGAATGAGGAGGCCATGCTGAATCTTAGTTCCATGAGAAGTCATGAAACCTCTCTCTTGCCAGAGCACTCCAAAGTCGTGTACGACTCCGAATGCATAACGTGAATCTGTATATATGTTAACTTTCAGGTTCTTGGCACGTTTACAGGCTTGGGTCAGAGCAACTAGCTCTGCTGCTTGAGCAGACAGGGTATCAATACGGTGTGTTTCTATAACTTCGGTTTCGGTAGTCACTGCATACGCGGCTACTAGTTCTCCTGTACTTGTTCTCATACATGAACCATCCACATAAAGTGTCAGGTCAGGATCAGGTAATGCAATATCTGTCAAGTCTTGTCTTGGCTTTGTCATGGTGTTAACAACTTCCACACAGTCATGTGTGGCAGGATTTGAAGTAACTGAGGGTAACAGTGTAGCGGGATTTAAAACGTTGCAGCGTCTGATTTCTATGTGTGGCTGGAACAGTGTCAGTTCATAACCTGTTAAACGTGCAATTGTCAAGTGCTGAGTCTGAGTTCGGTTCAAAAGAACTTCCACGGAGTGTGGAACTTGTACTGTCAGGGAATGTCCTAACACTATGGAATCACTTTGTCTGATAGCTAGAGCTGTGGCTGCAACTGACTTGAGGCACGCAGGCAGAGCCTGGGCCACCGGATCTAATGTGCTAGAAAAATAAGCACAGGGCTTGTATTGTCCTGCTTGATCTTGTGTGAGAACAGATAATGCAGTACCATCACGTTCAGTAACAAAAAGTGTAAAAGGCTTACTGTAGTTTGGTGTTGCTAGAACAGGTGCTTGGCATAAAGCTTTCTTTAACTCATTGAAAACAAGTGTATGTTCCTGGGTCCAAGGGAGGACAGTCGATACGGCTGCCTCCTGTGTCGTTAACTGTATCAGTGGTTTGGCTAGATATGCATACTGGGGAATCCATTGTCTACAGTAAGAAGTGAGGCCGATAAAAGCTCGTACCTCCTTCTGAGTCTTGGGCTGTGGAAGACGTGCTATTAACTGGATACGGTCAGGTGTCAACTGCCTACCCCTCTTGGACAGTAAGTGTCCTAGGTAGACCACTTGCTGGACACAGAACTGAAGCTTTGAAGGGGACACCTTGTGCCCCATCTCGGCCAGGAAATACAAGACTGTCAGTGACGCACGTTCGCAGTCACGTTCAGAACGGGCTGTAATTAACAGATCATCGACATACTGGAGTAGGGCAGTGTCAGTTGGCATGTGAATATTGTCTAGTTGTCTTTTAAGTGCTTGACTGTAAATGCTAGGACTTTCTGTGAAACCTTGAGGAGCACGAGTAAATTTATAGCTTCTTCCATTTAAACAGAAACCGAAAAGAAACTGGCTGTCTGGATGAATGGGGACACTAAAGAATGCGTTCTTGAGATCAATTACAGTAAAGAACGTGGCTTCAGAATCAATGGCAGTCAAGAGTGAGGAAATATCAGGGACTACTGGGTACTGTGGTATGATACATTTATTAAGTTCTCGAAGGTCGATCACTAATCGATAAACTGGAGGTGCATTCGGATCAGTACGTTTCAGAATCGGAATGATAGGAGAATTACATACATTGGAGTCAGTTTCTACAACCACTCCTTGAGCAATAAGTTTGTCAATAATTTTGGATAAGGCTGCTACAGCCTCAGGTGGCAATTTGTACTGTCTGATTCGTGGTAATACAACACCTTGTTTCAGAGTGACACGATAGGGTGTAATGTGCATACAACCTACATCAGTTGGACCTTGCGCCCATAAATGCTGTGGTACATTCAATAATCTTGGATCAAAATCACGTAATACATAATGACCTTTAAAATCTCGCAGGAACAGTCTTACTCCCTCTGGGGAGCAACAAATTATGGCACCTAATTCTTTCAGTGTCTTAATGCCTAATAAATTTTCTGGACATGACTTCGTAAGTAACAAATCAGTAGTTCGGGACAGTGGACCCACTTCTAGAGTAACTGGTTTCGATATTTCATTAACAATAGGCTTTCCTGAAAATCCAAGGGAAACATTTCTTGAGCCTGAGAGCGGAGCCCCTGGAACCTCGTCATGACTGATGGTAGTCCTACTTGCCCCTGTATCAATCAGAAACTTTCTGTCTTTCCCTAATACTTGACTATGTACATAGGGACCCTCTTGATCTACAGGAATCTCGATGAGAGGCAAGCCAACCTCCCTCTCTAGGCTGTTTCATGAATATGGCTGATAATCTGGATACTCTGACTGTGCATACTGGTACATCTGCTGTGTAACGTGCTGTGTTGCAGCTATAGGCTGCGGTACTGTAACTGTCTGTTGTGCGTTCTGTGGTGGCTGGGAAGTCTATAAAACTTGTTCTTGTCTAGGCGGACGCGGTCTCTCTTTAGTCTTACCAGTAGCTATGTTATGTTTCAGAACTGCACATTCGTTTATAAAATGACCTGGCTGTTTACAGTAATTGCATGTCCCTTTAACAGGAGCTGCAGGATGACTGGCTTGATTCGGACCCCTCTTCTGACTGTCTTGTGGAACAGACTGTGCAACTAGTACTTTCATTTTCGTGTCTTTCATACGTCTTCTTTCATGTTCCTGCTCTTCCCTGATTCTGTTCTTGTGATACTGGAGCATTTAGAGCATCTGTGATGGAGTATTAGCTTGCCAAGAACTCTCGACTTTCAGTACTCGATTTTTAACTTGTGGACTTGAATTCTCGACTAGTTTAGTAACAAAAAGATGTGGATACGATTCACTACTTGTTTTCAGACCACTATTAATAATGAAACATTTCTCGAATCTAGAATAAAAGTCACTAGTATCTTCGTCTTGTTTCTGTTTACAGGCTGAGATGGCATCCCAGTCTTCCTTTTTCGTGGCTAGTAATCTTGGCAAGACTTGTATTAACAGTTCGGGCAAAGCTTTAGCTTTATCCCCAAGACCGGTACCTGGTACTCGTGTGTTATCTTCGGCTTCTAATGCGGACCAATCTATCTTATTCTCTCCCACCTCCCATTCTTTTTCTTTAAGTTTTTCATATATGCCCGCAGGCAACAAGACCTTTAACATTTTAATGATATCAGGATACGTGTATTCTCCCATACGGAGCATGTCTTTTAGTTCACGGTGGAACCCTGCTGGATCTTTATCATGACAGGGGATTAACTTTTTCATTTCTAAGAGTTCTATTTTCGTGATGGGGGTGTAAACAAATACTCGTTCTAGAGCACCTCCCGTTGTCCTAACTGGATGTACTTCTCGTAACGGATTCTGTCTATCTATGTAGAATGACTTCCTTACTGGGGGTGGAACGGGAACAAAATGCGGAGTCAGGAACGTACTGTATTTGTGGCGCTGTTCTAGAATGACATTAATTAAATCGGTACCTAGACCTTTCCATCTATACTGGAGTAACTCGTTCAATACATCATGTAGAGGACCTGGATCAGAATGCTGAACCTCATACAGTGTGATGAGGTGCTGGATCATATACATACCCACCAGGCGCTGCTCGGCTGGGGGCAGTTTCAGGAACATTTGTGCCACGATTTCATCTGGAAACGTGGTAGAATCACTAGTCCATCGGACTGCTGATCGGGCTAGTTCTTGTCCATGCATGGTATTAAGTTCACTATAACCTATTCGTGATTTCAGAATTTTATCTGTAGCTTGGAATACTTGCTCAAGAGAACATTGTTCTGGCACTGGAGGAGGAAAACTTTTCTTGTAATCTGGACGTGAATGTCTGTCGGAAAGTCTAGTTCTACCTACATACGCTATTCTGTCGGGATTCTCGCTGTCTACCTCTTCACTTGAAGAGTCATTCTCTTTCTCGGCTATTTTCCTTGCTTTCTCTTTTTCGTGTATGTCTAGAATTTCCTTACGGATTTTCCTGTACATAGCGTCTATACAATTCTGTGTCTTGTGTTTTCCCTCGGCTATATTATCACTCCACTTTGTCAGGACTTTCATCTTATCTTTATCTTTCTCAGGATAGTCTTGTTCTCTTATTAAACAGTTAATCAAAAACTGTAAAATCAGATGTTGAGTCTCGACTTTTCTGTGTGCCATAGCTTCGTGAATACTTTCTGGATCCTCCCCTGTACAGATAAAACGATATATTCTATCTAGATGGTCCTTCATGTCTGGCAGAGTAACCAAAAAGGTGGTAACTCGTCGTAAACGTACTGAATACAGTATCATGTAATCTTTACCTGGTACTGAATCATATACGCAATCAGTAAGGTATTTCTTGAGGGCTGCGTAAGTAGAGACTTTCGGTGTACGTTGTAACGCTGCTTCTCTCAGCATCATTCGTTTCGTTTGAGGCGGGGTGGTAGGAGCGCCTCCCGCCGCCCCTCCTGGGCTAGAGTCGTCAGGTAATACCGGACGTGCGGGTGCTGGTAACGTGACTGGTAAAACGGGTGCATTTACTGTAGGCTGGGCCGGGGGTACATTAACTTGGTCCCCGGGACCAGTGGCTGGAGGAACAGGGATTACATTATTAATAGGGTGCTGAGGTTGAACAGGCGGAATATGATTTGCATATTCTGGGACTGTATCGTCCAAATAGGACGAAAGAAAAATTTCAGCTGCGGTCGGTTTATGACGTAGCCTAGTCGGGACTAATGGTGGCGGAAAATTACTGGATGCTTCCGGGGTTGCCTTCGGCAAGCCCTCGGCAAGAAGAGGATACATGCCCCTTATAAGAGCATTTCTCTGTCTGTCTGACTGTTCTGCTCTAACTCGTTCACCTTCTTCTATTAATTCCCTTTCTTGGGCTTTTTCTGCGGATTCCCTACTTAACTCTGTTTTTCTGATTTCTTTTTCGGTTCTTCTATGAGATTCTTTGCGCCATAACTCGATGGCATCTTTCTGGGACTGTCGGGCTTTCTTTTTCCATAATGCCTCTTCTACTCGCATGATGCACTCGGCATCCCATGTACCTGATACAGGCCATCTATATTTCTCTTCTAGATCCTTGGTATAGTCGACCCATAAATCTAAATACAATATGGCACTTAAGCCATGCTTATGATACATAAAATGTCCTGGACTGTCCCTAGGCGGGACAGGAACTGATTCTTCGAGTAACCCTTTCCGGGTTCCTATCTGACGTAACTTGGAAAACAGAGGCATTCTAGACTTGAATCCAAACACAATACAATACACGATAAACACAGTAATGAATAGCAAAACAAATCACTCATACCACGACATTGAAAACACATTAAATAACATTAATAACAGTTCGAACAGAATATTACCTGATACATTTAAAACATAATACTCGGACTTCTCGAGAACAGACTTACTAGAATTACTGGATGCACTGCTAAAACAGTACAGAACATACCGGTCCCATAAAGAGACACGTCAGGACCCGTATCCACCTAGGTGGACACTTCGGACTGGATCTGCGTACCCAAACCCATCGGACCAGAGACAAATTAATTGACCCTGTCTAGATACTACCCCAGCAACGGTACTCACCGGGCAGCAAGAACGGAAGGCCTCGGACTGGACTGGACTGCTACGACGTCGAACTACGAACTTCGGACTTCAGTTACAGGTGGGCCTCCGGATACCTCGGACCTTGTACTCTCGGCTTGGGCTCTGGTCGGGACTCGCCGCATTCCTCACCGCCTCGTCTGGATGCTGGACCGCAGTCTCCGTCTCCTCCGTGGGCCTGAGGGATACTTGAAGCAGAAATATCTGCACGTGCACGGTATGGTTCCGTCACGGCTGCAGAGGGTCAGGGGGCCTGCGTGGCTTCGCCGGCGCGTGGGGAAAGGGCAAGTTCCTATTCGGGCGCCATTATGTGGTAAATAAATAATTAATTACCGGTACTATTTTTGAATACATTGAATAAAACAGATAGCTCAATAAATAAGAGACAGGATTCGAGGTATCTGAGTCTAACAGGCTTTAATCAGGCATAAGGGAAGGGACAGGAACGGGATAGCCTGCACGGAAATGGAATGGATGGCAGCTGCAACGTCTAAGTAACAGTACAAGGTATATATACATTACAATTACATTCAATACAGTAGGCGTAGCAGTAGGCGTAGCAGTCGCGAAAGATAAGGACACATTGGTGGAAGAAGAAGGCGTGTACAAGGCGTATACATGGACATGTGATGTAGACGTCACAGAAGTGTCATAAGATAGGCGGAAACATGGAGGGGGCTACCTGAGCAGCTGGGACCTTTAACCTAGTGGTGCGCGCAAACGGGCTATGACGTGTGACTAGGGAGAACTGGGGGCTATGACTTCTGCACTAGAAGAGGAGACTAAAGTCTACGGTGTCAGGACGACATGTACCTATGGCATATCTGGTATCTTGTGTTTGGAGTACATGTTGATAGAAACTAAAAGCTATCAGGGCAAAGGCTATTTGACTCTAAGGCTGGTGCATGCATTTATTATACATGTATTGCGTGTGCTAGGAATATTCTATGAATATTAATACAGTATTTCTCTTTCATGGAGACAGAAAGACTAGACCATAGCTGGAGCTGTTTATGCGGTTCAGTAGCTTAGGAATGTGAAGACGAGAGGCTGGACTGATAACTAGAAGCATAACATATTCTTGGCAGACAGGCAGGCAGAGCTGGGCACCTCGCTGCGCGGAAGTAAGTGAAGGGTCAGGAATGCAGGTGGGGGCTGTATCGCTCCTCGGAGCGGGTTCAGGAAACTGGAGCTTGAATCTGGCGTCCGGGCCCTTTTGAGGCCTAGAAACGGGGACAATTCAATGAATTAACATGTACACTGTAAATCGTGGTAACATAGGCCTAGTACTCGTTGCTTTCACGAGAACTGGAAACTGGCATACTAGAGTTGGACACAACTATAATTGTGTCTTTAATCGATCATAGGGGGATACATATGCATATTAATCATGTACATATAACATAGGATGGGGAACACGTAGGGACATAGAACAAGGCAAAATATAATTTTCCTTAAGTTCTACATATAGAGTACAACTGGGAGACACCCCGGACGGAACCCAATGATCCCAAAGTCAATCAGCAGAGCCTCTGTACCTCCTAATCACGTTGGGAGCCCTGTTCCGCCGGATCCCTCCATCCGTCCAGCCAATCAGCAGCGTCCTCCGGAGTGCCAAAAAACCTGGTCTTTCCCCCGGCCTCCACTCAAAGCCGCGCCAGGAACAACATGGGGTACTTTAGGCCTCTGTCCCTCAGGCGCTTCTTGACCCCAAGAAATGATCTACGCTGTCTTTGTACCACTTGGGTAAAGTCCGGAAAGAAGCTGACCTCTGAGTTTTCAAGCCGTATTGGAGGTGCCACCCTGGCCGTTTGCAAAATTAGGTCTCTGTCTCTATAGTTCAGGAGTCTGGCCAGTATGGGGCAGGGGGTGGGACATAGTGCATTATTATTAAAATATACAGTTAATACACAGAAATAGATCTGATACATCTAAGAATAATAAAACATTAAAAAGCTCTCTTTAAAATCACAAATAAAAATTACTTTAAGAAAGATAGAGGGAGCTCAATTAAAAATAGAAAAAGAGAGTCTTGTCAGCTTAATCCTGCGCATTAATTTTCAGAAGTGACTTGCGCATAAACCACGTAGATACTACGAACTGTGACACCGCAAATACAATTGGGGATAGAGTTTTGTATTTCAGCAATCTAAAAGCCTCTACATAGTGTTTGGTCCCGAGGTTTCTACATATTTGGATCAGTCAATGGCTTCTGTATTTTCATTAGCCATAAAAGAATACATGCAGCTCTGACTCCACTGCATTGTTACAGGCTGGACAACCTGGAGAGAGTGTACATGACCATTTGTAGAGAAAGCGCGCAGCGGGAGAACCTCATGTCTAAACTGAATACACAGTTTCCTTGCTAGCACAGGTTGTATCTCATCCAGGACAGACTCTAAGATGTACTGGTCTTTTATTCTCAGAAATGCAACTGTTAGTGTACCTGTTGCTGCGCACCCCTGTAAACATATTTTAGTTGTCAATTGCACATACGTCGCAGGGCTCTGCACTCCAGAGACTTCTGCAGAATCAAAGCATACATCACCACAGGAGCAACCGACTTTTGTGAGTGACATCAAGATACATAATGAAAATAAACAAAGTAATACAACAAAGCCCCCCAACTTCCCCCTCCCTCTCCCTTCCCCTGAAGCCGCACAGAGTCCGCATAGTCCTGGCCACAGCCTTTATACAGAACAACAGAGTCTTAGCACAATAGCACACACCTCCCCGGATCCCCCCTTGCCCTGTGCCACCACATCCCAGTGTACATCAGAAATGATCCCAATGGATGAGCCTCTACAACAGTTGACGGCTCCAGCCACAAACCCCGATAATCTGCCCATCTTTTCCATATTTTGTAATCTTTACGTGGACATCCCCTGGATACAAAAACAGGCTGTTCTATGCCCATGCAAAAGTCCAAGCCGTTCTTCCAAGCAGCCACCGATGGGGCCTGCGGCCCCTTCCACGCCTTGGCGATATCTCACTTTGCCAATGTGAAGCTTAGTTGCATGAGATGTTGTTTGTAAATGTTACCCCCTATTCCTTTCATTAAGTGGAGCAGAGCTAGTCTCGGCGTACGTGGGAGTTCCCACCCCAGGACCTCCGGCAGGCAGGAGAGCACCCCCCTCCAGAAACGATCCAGGGAAAGGCACTGCCAGATAGTATGTATGAACGTGCCCTCCTCCCGACCACATCCAAGACACTCCAAGGAGGCAAACAGACCCGCTCGACACAGTCGAGCCCGGGTCAAATAGACCCTGTGCAAATATTTAAACTGGATGAGGCGAAGGCGCATCGCTATGGCCGCTCCCCGTGGGGCCGGCAGGGTCTCCTTCCAATCCTCCTCCTCCAGTGTGCCCACATCTTTCTCCCAGTCCCCCCGCAGCTTCTGAAGTGTGGTGGAGCAATGCGTAACTAGAGATTGATAGATCCGGGAGATCTTTTTGGTTTCCAGATCCCCCATAAAGACTCTCGCCTCCAGTGGTCTGAATTCAGGGAGAGATTCCAAACCTTCCAGACTAGGGGATAGAGCATAGCGAAACTGGAGGTATCAGTAGAATTGTGACTGGGGCATAAGAAATTCACTCTGTAGGTCCCGGAAAGACTTGAGTGTTGTGCCCCTCACAACATCCCCCAGAGTTGAAATACCAATATCATCCCATCCCCGGAAGCCCTGCAAGGCCGCCAGCTCGGGCAGGCCCCCATTGTTCCAAAGGAGTCTCCCTAGTCAGGGTATCCCACCAACCCATGCGCTGCAGCGCCTGCCTCCAGATCAGGAATACCACATGCGTGGCTGACGGCATCCCACCTCACAGCGGCGCCAAGTACAAGATAGTATGCAGTGTATTGGACCCCATGAGTCATCGTTCCAGCGGATATGCCGGGTCTCTCCTGTCGTCGTACCACCATTCATTGAGGACAAGGAGGTGTGAGGCCTGGTAATACGAGAGATTGTCTGAGGACGCGAGTCCTCCACAATAGGTGGATAGAAAGCATGTTCGTAGAGTCACACGCACTTTGCCCCCCTCCCACAGAAACTGCGCAAACACAGAATTCACCAGCCGGTACCATCTGGGCGGGATCAGGTATGGGTGATTCTGTAGCTGGTAAAGCAGCCGAGGAAGCTCCACCATCTGCTGTATAATGTCAAGGGCCTAAGCGCCCAGGACTTAAGATCAGCATGGAATGGCGGCGAGGGCGAGGTTGGCGGAGTGGAGCTGGCGGGTGGGGGTGTAGAAGCCGAGTCGGCTGTTCAGGTAGGCTGGTCCAGCGTCGTGGAGTGCTTTGTGTGTGTGGGTAAGGAGCTTGAAGGTGATTCTCTTGTCGACGGGGAGCCAGTGTAGGTCTCTCAGGTGGGGGGTGATGTGGCTGTGGCAGGGGACGTTGAGGATCAGTTGGGCAGAGGCGTTTTGGATGCGTTGTAGTCATCATAGGTGTTTGGCTGGGATTCCTGTGTAGAGTCGGTTGCCGTAGTCCAGTCTGCTGCTGACGAGGGCCTGTGTCACCTTTCTTCTTGTTTCGGTCAGGATCCACTTGTAGATCCTGCGGAGCATGCGGACGGTATTGTAGCAGGAGGAGGAGACGGCGTTGCCCTGTTTAGACATGGAGAGGGAGGAGTCGATGATGAATCCTAGGTTGCGTGCATGGTCGGTGGGTGTTGGTGCTGTTCCCAGTGTGGTTGGCCACCAGGCTGAGGGGTGGGTCCGAGGATGAGGACCTCCGTCTTGTCTGAGTTCAGCTTCAGACGGCTGCTCCTCATCCAGTTGGCGGCGGCCTTCATTCCCTTGTGGAGGTTGGTTTTGGCTAGATATCTATTTATCTGCACATATCCATGTCTCTCAGTAGCAATGCCTATCTATCTCTCCATCTCTCTCTACACACCAATCTCTATACATAGTTCACTATCTAGGTCTGTTTCTATCTGTAACCATATCTGCCTGCCTCTGTCTCTGACCCTCTGTCCATCCTTATCTGCCTCCATATCTACGTAGGACTGTATGGCGCCGCTCTCTCTCGCTTTCATTATGTCTCGCACTCTCATCTGTCTAGAGATCTATTCTGCTCTCTCTATTCTCTTTGTCAATCTTTTTTCTGTCTCCTTATCTCTGATTCCGTTTCTCTGCTGTGAGTGGGACAATAGTTTCAGCTCACAGTAAACACTGCATTGGAAGCATCCACGAAATGTAAGGAGGTTGTTGAATGTATCCGCCATTTGGGAAACGATTGAACGGTATTCCGTTTTGCAGCATCGTATTGGAATACAGTGAGAGTTTTTAAAAGCTCATCAATCAATCAATCAATCAATCAGGGCATTTGTATAGCGCACTACTCACCCGGAGGGTCTCAAGGCGCTGGGGGGGGGGGGGGTCCGCTACTGCTGGAATAGCCAGGTCTTGAGCTGCTTCCTGAAGGCGAGGTGGTCCTGGGTCAGGCGGAGGTGGGTCGGAAGGGAGTTCCAAGTCTTGGCGGCCAGGTAGGTGAAGGACCTTCCTCCTGTGGTGGCTCTTCGGATGCGGGGGACGGCGGCGAGGGCGTGGCTGGTCGATCGAAGCTGGCGCGTGGGAGCGTAGAAGTTGAGGCGGCTGTTGAGGTATCCTGGTCCTTGGTTGTGTAAGGCTTTGTGTGCGTGGGTGAGGAGCCGGAAGGTGATTCTCTTGTTGACCGGGAGCCAGTGCAGGTCTCTCAGGTGTCCGGAGATGTGGCTGCGGCGGGGGATGTCCAGGATGAGTCGTGCTGAGGTGTTCTGGATCCGCTGGAGTCTCTTCTGGAGTTTGGCGGTGGTTCCGGCGTAGAGGGAGTTGCCGTAGTCCAGACGGCTGGTGACTTTCATTTCAGGTTTAGTCGCATAATGTGTCATCTCAGTTTTTGAAAACTCATTTTTTTAAATCTTTTATGACAGCCTTAAGGGGAAAAGTGTAATCTTTCTGCAAAACGTCACTTTGAAAATAGTTTTAATAGACTGAGAAAGTTCAGGTTATAACAATCCGTGTTGTTTAAATTTGTTTGAAATGCATTTATATAGCGCTTACTATCACAACTGAATTGTAAAAAAAACAGAACCACTTTTACATTTTCAAACGGTGTGTTCCATTTTACTGACGCGATTTAACTGACCTCACATTGCCGGCTCATGGCGCGGTGACTGCTATGTAAAGTCGTCTTTCTTGAATACCTAAAGCAAACGCCTGGAGGGTTGGGGGAGGGGGTCCTTGGCTCTGGCTATGCATATGTTCATTTGATATCCTTTCCCTGCAGTTGGGGAAAGGTTTTGTAATGCAGCGGCAGCCAGGTAAAGAGACATGACAATGGCGGCGTGCTATGGATCACGCCTTCCTCGTTAGGCGGAGGGTCGGATCTCAGGATGACAAACGTCCCTGCCATTACAGCTTTTTAGCAGCAAAAATACAACGTACTCTTCAGCACTTCAAGAGTAAACTGGCAGTCAGAGTCATGAGATGCTGCACTACTCCTCAGCCCGCCCCTTATTATCAACAAGCATTGGCATAGCTAATAGGTCTCACCTTTGGGACCTTATAAGTGTTTAGCCATGCAACAGTTGATGTTGTTGCACCAAGGATATTGTGCTGGATAACTAAACACTTATAAAGTCCCAAAGGCGAGACCTATTGGCTATGCCAATGCTTGTTTTGCTTTGGTGATGCTAGCTCTGTCCAGCGCCCTCTTTTCTCTGATTAGGGTCTATCTCTTGTTTTGATTGCCTCTATCAATGCTCACTTGGCCATCTGACAACTGTCCTTAAACCAGGGGTGTTTGGTCTTTTTACATGCACTTGGGTATGACGGGGGAAAATATATCAGCCAGAGTGGAAATCAACACCTCATGGGTCTCTGCAACTCGAGTGAAGGAGATGAATGTACCATCACTGAAAATGGACTGTTCCGCGGCCACTAGATACAGAATCACTAAGACCTAAAGGGAAGCCATCCTAACATGGGATTGCTGTATGGTTGACCACCGGACTCTCCTTCTGTTGTTGGTCTAGGTTAATCTGTCATCTTTCAGTATGTTTAGACCAGAGACTTCCTCGTTAAATGGCAGTTCCAAGTCCAAGATTAGAGCATTGTGGTCGCTGTTGTGTTGGGTCAGGACAGCAACGTCCACCACCTGGTGCCACATGCTGATACATATCAGGATGTAGTCTATGATAGAAGAGTGTCCTGGTTGATTAATAGTGTGCTTCCCTGGGGTGTCTGATTTAGTTTGACTGTTACAAATCCTTAGGGAGTGGTTTAGGGTAGGGGATTTAATCTGGAGCACCCGCGGTGTCCAGGCCCTGGTTGGCTGAAATGTTAGCCTCTGGATTTGATCAGTGTAGGTCTTCTTCACTGTCTGTAAATTGGAGGGGTGCACAATCATTAAGGCATGCAGGGGGTGCTGAAACACCCCAATGGATACAGGTAATGTGCTGGTGACCAGACTTTTGGTTGCTATACAAATTGCAGTCCATGTGATAATATCAGCAAAGTCTACAGTACATACATTTCCCACCAGTCCATGAAACAGACCCACAAGTGGTCAACACAATGGCTCTCATACTGACCTGTGGGACCAGTCCTGGCACAGCCACAGTGTCCTATAGGCTGGTCAATCCCTGGACTGGTGGTAGGAACAGAGCATGTGCTCAGGATCAGAGACACTTTCATTACTGTTTCCGGACGTGTGCACGAGAAACAATGCCCATATATTGTAATAAGCTGAGCCCAGAAGACGTTTCCATGACAGCCCAGTCCCTTCTCTTGGCCCAGCCAAGACTGCAATGAGATTAAACAAAAACAGGGTGGCTGCACTCAAGCCTCGATGAAAGCAAAACGTCTCAAGAAATACTAAAAAGGTGTGATAAATGTACTTTAGTGCAGGAATGTGGTGCGATGCACTGCAATGTGTTACACTAACCCCTGATGCGTGGCACTTGGCACGGCTGATACTTGAAAATGCCTCCTCCCTGGTGGAACATCATGAAAACTCTTGCACCTAAATTCAAAACGAAAGTGAAAAACAGAATCAACAAAGAATATCTTTCACCTACTTTAAATACAGAAAGGCAGACTCTCTGATCCCTAGAAGATAAATGGAAGAAGCCATCAGCACCCACGCCCTATAAATACAACAGCCTAGGAAAAAGAAACACCAGTAATATTAAATACAGAAGCTGTTTCCCTCAAGATTAAACACATGCACCTAAGCATGAAAGAATTCAGCAAATTCCTCCTTTTACTCAAGCATGTCCCTAAATTGCAGATTTGTAAAGTGTGACTTATCACCCCTAAGAGTATCCAGGTGCTGGGGCCGTCTGGTTGCCCAGAGTCACATGATGCTGAGCTGCGGCCAATGCTGGGGCTCGAGCAGTGAGCCCTGTGCGCCGGAGTCAGTTGCCCTGGCCGCTCACCACACCTGTCCCTAAAGAAGAAAACTACCAACCTGATACTGCAGGCTGACTTGGGAAACTGACAGATGTATTAAGTGTGATGGAAAGTTGGATATCTTTCTTACAACTTTGGATGTCACTCCTTATATTTACATTTATAAATGGAACTGCCACTCTTTAGTTTCTCTTGTTCTTTTTCTTGTATATAGAGAAATGTTTAATTATTTATTAAAAAAATACATTATAAAACATAAGCTTTTGAGTCAGTGAAGTGAAAGAGAGGCAAGTTGTGGAGATATAGAACCGGCTTTTGGAGACCCCTCCCCACTGGACTGTCAAAGCCAGTGGTGCAGGGGACACCTAGAATTTACGGGTTCACCTTCCTTATTCATACATTACCAAAGAGACCAGGGCAACTTAGCTGTGGAGGAAAGTAAGTTACTTTATTAGCTCGAGCTAAGGACAGGGTCGGAGAATGGTACAAAGACAATTCTACGGAGACTGCTGCTTCACTCCACAGCGCACACACAATTATAGCACTAGCCACACCCTTTACATATCCAATCAGAATACAAGTTCCTTATCCGTCTCAGGTGGTGTAATCGTGGCCAGGGAGCATCTGTCTCTGATTGCACAATGTACACAGCCTCTGGCTTCCTCGCCCAGATATCGTGGTCACGGAGCACAGACGTTGGTGGTGCGAGGCTGAACTGCTGACAGTGCACAGGATGTGGCTAAGTCTCTGGCACAACCGGGGGAGAAGTACACAAGCAGCTTCTCGGAATCGGCTCAACCGCAAGGAGCGGGGAGGGCTAAGCAAGTTCTAACAGGGACACAGAAATCAATCCGTCACCAGGTTATTTTAAGCACAGTTCAACAGAGAGTGGGGTCAAAGACATGAGGTCATGGGTCAAAGGCATGAGGTTAGGGGTCAAAGGCATGAGGTCAGGGGCCAGCACTCATAGATTTGCTCAAGGATTAATCAGTCTTTTCTTTAAACTCAGCAGGAGGGGCTGAAAGTCTCCTCCCTGAGCAGACATTTACAGACCCTCTCCTCCCCCTGGGGTCTGAGGTATGTGAGGGTCTGAAAATGAGGATAAGTGCAAGGACCCTCAGTGGCCCATCCTCCTGCAGGAGGCACAGACCCTCAGGGGCCCCTCTCCCCCCTGCAGGAGGCACAGACCCTCAGTGACCCCTCTCCCCTGCAGGAGGCACAGACCCTCAGGGGCCCCTCACCCTACAGGAGGCACAGACTTTCAGGGCCCCTCCCCCTGCAGGAGGCACAGACCCTCAGGAGCCCCTCTCCGCTGCAGGAGGCACAGACCCTCAGGGCCCCTGTCTGCTGCAGGATGCACAGACCCTCAGGGGTCCCTCCCCCTTGCAGGAGGAACAGACCCTCAAGGGGCCCCTCTCCCCCTTGCAGGAAGCACAGACCCTCAGGGGCCCCTCCACCCTGTAGGAGGCACAGACTCTCAGGGGCCCCTCTCCATGCAGGAGGCACAGACCCTCAGGGGCCCCTGTGTCCCCTGCAGGAGGCACAGATCCTCAGTGCCCCCTCCCCCTGCTGGAGGCACAGACCCTCAGGGGCCCTTCTCCCCCCTGCAGGAGGCACAGACCCTCAGGGGCCCCTCCACCCTGCAGGAGGCACAGACCCACCCTCATGGGCCCCTCCCCATGCAGGAGGCACAGATCCCCTGGGGCACCTTCCCCTGCAGGAGGCACAGACAGAGGCACAGACCCTCCGGGGCCCCTCTCCCCCCTGCAGGAGGTACAGACCCTCAGGGGCCCCTCCCCCTGCAGGAGGCACAGACCCTCAGGGGCCCCTCCACCCTGCAGGAGGCACAGACCCACCCTCAGGGGCCCCTCCCCCTGCAGGAGGCACAGACCCCCAGGGGCACCTCCCCTTGCAGGAGGCACAGAGCCTCAGGGGCCCCTCTCCCTGCAGGAGGCACAAACCCTCAGAGGCTCCTCTTCCCTGTAGGAGGCACAGACCCCCAGGGGCCCCTCCACCTGAAGGAGGCACAGACCATCGGGCCCCTCTCCCCCTTGCAGGAGGCACAGACCCACAGGGGCCCCTCCCCTTGCAGGAGGCACAGACCCTTGGGCCCCTCTCCCCCCTGCAGGAGGCACAGACTCTCAGGGCCCCCTCTCCCCCTCTCCCCCCTGCAGGATGCACAGACCCTCAGGTGCCCCTCCCCCTGCAGGAGGCACAGACCCTCAGGGCCCCCTCCCCATGCATGAGGCATAGACCCTCAGGGGCCCCTCCCCCTGCAGGAGGCTGGGACTGGACAGGACTCACTGCTGGTGCTGACTCTGCCACAAATTACCCCACACTATCACACTCACAGACCTGAGGAGAGCTCATCTGTCGCAGCTGACCCGGAAGTGAAATTCTTCATGTGCTGACTCTGTCTTTATTACTCTCTGTTATATTTTAGCTATGTTGTAGTTTGTATCCATGGATTATATGTTAGCTATGTTGTAGATTGTATCATCCATCTCTCCAGCAGTGGAACCCTGTAAGGATGATGTCACATGGATTATATTTTAGCTATGTTATAGTTTGTATCATCCATCTCTCCAGCAGTGGAACCCTGTAAGGATGATGTCACATGGATTATATTTTACTATGTTATAGTTTGTATCATCCATCTCTCCAGCAGTGGAACCCTGTAAGGATGATGTCACACGGAGTTTATTTTAGCTATGTTGTAGTTTGTATCATCCATCTCTCCACCAGTGGAACCCTGTAAGGATGATGTCACATGGATTATATTTTAGCTATGTTGTAGTTTGTATCATCCATCTCTTCTCTAGTGGAACCCAGTAAGGATGATGTAACATGGATTATATTTTAGTTATGTTGTAGGTTGTATCATCCATCTCTCCAGCAGTGGAACCCTGTAAGGATGATGAACATGGATTATATTTTAGCTATGTTGTAGTTTGTATCGTCCATCTCTCCACCAGTGGAACCCTGTAAGGATGATGTCACATGGATTATATTTTAGCTATGTTGTAGTTTGTATCATCCATCTCTTCTCTAGTGGGACCCAGTAAGGATGATGTAACATGGATTATATTTTAGTTATGTTGTAGGTTGTATCATCCATCTCTCCAGCAGCGGAACCCTGTAAGGATGATGTCACATGGATTATATTTTAGCTATGTTGTAGTTTGTATCGTCCATCTCTCCACCAGTGGAACCCTGTAAGGATGATGAACATGGATTATATTTTAGCTATGTTGTAGGTTGTATCATCCATCTCTCCACCAGCGGAACCCTGTAAGGATGACGTCACATGGATTATATTTTAGCTATGTTGTAGGTGTATAATCCATCTCCCCACTGGCGGAACCCTGTAAGGATGATGTAAAATGGATTACATTTTAGCTATGTTGTAGATTGAATCATCCATCTCTCCACCAGCGGAACCCTGTAAGGATGACGTCCCATGGATTATATTTTAGCTATGTTATAGTTTGTATCATCCATCTCTCCACCAGTGGACCCCTGTAAGGATGATGTCACATGGATTACATTTTAGCTATGTTATAGATTGTATCATTCATCTCTCCACCAGCGGAACCCTGTAAGGATGATGTAACATGGATTATATTTTAGCTATGTTGTAGTTTGTATCGTCCATCTCTCCACCAGTGGAACCCTGTAAGGATGACGTCCCATGGATTATATTTTAGCTATGTTGTAGTTTGTATCATCCATCTCTCCAGCAGTGGAACCCTGTAAGGATGATGTCACATGGATTATATTTTAGCTATGTTGTAGTTTGTATCATCCATCTCTTCTCTAGTGGAACCCAGTAAGGATGATGTAACATGGATTATATTTTAGTTATGTTGTAGGTTGTATCATCCATCTCTCCAGCAGTGGAACCCTGTAAGGATGATGAACATGGATTATATTTTAGCTATGTTGTAGTTTGTATCGTCCATCTCTCCACCAGTGGAACCCTGTAAGGATGATGTCACATGGATTATATTTTAGCTATGTTGTAGTTTGTATCATCCATCTCTTCTCTAGTGGGACCCAGTAAGGATGATGTAACATGGATTATATTTTAGTTATGTTGTAGGTTGTATCATCCATCTCTCCAGCAGCGGAACCCTGTAAGGATGATGTCACATGGATTATATTTTAGCTATGTTGTAGTTTGTATCGTCCATCTCTCCACCAGTGGAACCCTGTAAGGATGATGAACATGGATTATATTTTAGCTATGTTGTAGGTTGTATCATCCATCTCTCCACCAGCGGAACCCTGTAAGGATGATGTCACATGGATTATATTTTAGCTATGTTGTAGGTGTATAATCCATCTCCCCACTGGCGGAACCCTGTAAGGATGATGTAAAATGGATTACATTTTAGCTATGTTGTAGATTGAATCATCCATCTCTCCACCAGCGGAACCCTGTAAGGATGACGTCCCATGGATTATATTTTAGCTATGTTATAGTTTGTATCATCCATCTCTCCACCAGTGGACCCCTGTAAGGATGATGTCACATGGATTACATTTTAGCTATGTTATAGATTGTATCATTCATCTCTCCACCAGCGGAACCCTGTAAGGATGATGTAACATGGATTATATTTTAGCTATGTTGTAGTTTGTATCGTCCATCTCTCCACCAGTGGAACCCTGTAAGGATGACGTCCCATGGATTATATTTTAGCTATGTTGTAGTTTGTATCATCCATCTCTCCACTGGCGGAACTCTGTAAGGATGATGTAAAATGGATTATATTTTAGCTATGTTGTAGATTGTATCATCCATCTCTCCAGCAGTGGAACCCTGTAAGGATGATGTCACATGGATTATATTTTAGCTATGTTGTAGGTTGTATCATCCATCTCTCCACCAGCGGAACTATGTAAGGATGATGTAACATGGAATGTTGTTGTATGAAAACCACAGTTGGAGAAGGTCTGAGCGCCTTGCTGGCTGCTCCTGGTCGGGCTGTATTACTGATGTTCTCTTGATCTACAATAAATACTCTTGAAACATCTCAACAAGCTTGGAGTGACTACTACACTCGCAGGCCAGGGAGAAGCAGCAAGTGCTGACCCGGAAGTGAAACTGTGCAGTTTCTTACAGCAGAGGAAGGTGAGGAGAGGAGGGCCGAGGGAGGGGGGAACAGAGGAGGGGGGCAGAGGTGGGAGGGGCAGAGGAGGAGGAGAGAGAGGAGGGGGCGAGAAGGGGGCGAGGAAGGGGAATGGGGATAGAGGGGGAGGGGGAAATGAGGAGGGGGCAGAGGGGGGATTGCAGAGGTGAAGGGAGGAGGGGAGTAGAGGGGGGAGTAGGGGAGCCAATAGGGGGGAGAAGGGGGACAGAGGGGGGAGGGGCAGAGGTGGAGGGAGGAGGGGGGTAGAGGGGGAAGGAGGGGGGCAGAGGGAGGAGGAGGGTGCAGAGGGGGGAGTGGCAGAGGAGGAGGAGAGAGAGGAGGGGGCCAGAGGGGGAGGGGAAACAGAGGAGGGGGAGGAGGGGGCAGAGAAGGTTAGAGGGGGGAGGGGCAGATGTGGAGGGAGGAGGGGCAGAGGGAGGAGGAGGGGGCAGAGGGGGGAGGGGCAGAGGAAGGTGAGGAGAGGAGGGCCCGAGGGAGGGGGAACAGAGGAGGGGGCAGATGAGGGGGGGAGAATGGGGTAAATGAGGGGAGGAAGAGGGAAGAGGAGGGGGAGGATTGGGAGGAGGGGCAAAGGAGGGGGGAGGAAGGAGGAGGGGCCCAGGGCAGAGGTGGGAGGAGAGCCCAGAGCAGAGGAGGGAGGATGGGCTGGAGCAGAGGAAGAAGGAGTGGGAGGGAGGTGAGGGGCAGGAGGGGGGAGGGGGCACTGGGGCAGAGGCGGGGGCAGGGGAGGGGTCTGGGGCAGAGAAGTGGGGAGGGGGGCCAGAGCAGAGAGGGGAGGATGGGCTGAACAGAGGAGGGGCTGGTGCAGAGGAGGAGGAGAGGCCTGTGCAAAGGAGGGGGAGGGGCCAGGGCAGAAGAGGGGGAGGAGGGGGCCAGTGCAGAGGGAAGAGGAGGGGCCAGGGCAGAGGTGGGAGGAGAGCCCAGAGCAGAGGAGGGAGGAGGGGCTGGAGCAGAGGAGGAAGGCGTGGGAGGGAGGCGAGGGGCAGGAGGGGGGAGGGGGCACTGGGGCAGAGGCGGGGCCAGGGGAGGGGGGCTGGGGCAGAGAAGGGCAGAGGGGGGCCAGAGCAGAGAGGGGAGGATGGGTTGAACAGAGGAGGGGCTGGTGCAAAGGAGGGGGAGAGGAGCCAGGGCAGAATAGGGGGAGGAGGGGGCCAGTGCAGAGGGAAGAGGAGGGGCTATAGCAGAGGAAGGAGGAGGGTCCAGGGCTGGGGGGGGAGGAGGGCCTGGGGAGGAGGGGCCAGGGCAGAAGAGGGGGGATAAGGGCCCAGGACAGAGGGGAAGGAGGGGCTGGAGCAGAAGAGGGGGAGCAGGGCCCGAGGCAGAGGATGGGGGAGGGGGGAGGAGGGCCCAGGGCAGAGGAGAGAGGATGAGACTTGGGTGGACCTGGGCAGAGGTGGGGGAAAGAGGAGGGAGGCATGATCGGGGCAGAAGAGGGGGGAGGAGCCGGGGCAGACGAGGGGCTGGGGCAGAATGGGGGAGGGGCCGGGGCAAAGGAGAGGGGAAGGGGAGAAGGTGAGACTAAGGTGGGCTGGAGCAGAGGTGGGGGAAGAGGGAGGAGGAGGCGGCAGAGGGGAAAGGGGCAGAGGAGGAGGAGAGAGAGGAGGGGGCAAGGAGGGGGGAGAAGGGAGGAGGGGGCAGAGGGGGGGAACAGAGATGGGGAGGAGAGGGCAGAGAGGGGGTAGAGGGGGAAGGGGCAGATGTGGAGGGAGGAGGAGGGGGCAGATGGGGGAGGGGCAGAGGAAGGTGAGGAGAGGAGGGCCCAAGGGAGGGGGAACAGAGGAGGGGGCAGATGAGGGGGGAAAAGGGGGCAAGGGGGATAGATGAGGGGAGGAAGAGGGCAGAGGAGGGGGAGGGTTGGGAGGAGGGGCAAATGAGGGGGGAGGAAGGAGGAGGGGCCCAGGGCAGAGGTGGGAGGAGGGGCTGGAGCAGAGGAAGAAGGAGTGGGAGGGAGGTGAGGGGCAGGAGGGGGGAGGGGGCACTGGGGCAGAGGCGGGGGCAGGGGAGAGGGGCTGGGGCAGAGAAGGGGGAGGGGGGCCAGAGCAGAGAGGGGTGTATGGGCTGAACAGAAATGGGGCTGGCGCAGAGGAGGGGGAGAGGGGACAGGGCAGAAGAGGGGGGAGGGGGCCAGTGCAGAGGGAAGAAGAGGGGCCAGGGCAGAAGAGGGGGGTGGAGGGGCCGGGTAGAAGAGGGGAATGAGGGGCCGGGACAGAAGAGGGGGAGGGGCCAGGGCAGAAGAGGGCCCTGGGCAGAGGAGGGAGGAGGGCCTTGGGCAGAGGGGGGAGGAGGGGTCCAGGCAGAGGGGGAGGAGTGGCCTGGGCAGAAGGGGGTAGGAGGGGCCGGGGCAGAGGGGGGAGGAGGGCACGGGGCAGAGGTGGGAGAGGCCCGGGGGCAGAGGGGGGAGGGGCCCAGGGAGGAGGAGCCGGGGCAGAGGGGGGAGGAGTGCCATTGGCAGAGGAGGGAGGAAGGCCTAGGAAAACGGGGGGAGGCCCCAGTGCAGAGTAGGGGGGAGAGTCCCGGGCAGAGGGGATAGGGCCCCGGGCGGAGTATTTGGAAGGGGGGCAGGGCAGAGCGATGAGGAGGGCCCGAGGCAGAGATGGGGGGGAGGTGGGGCCCAAGGCAGATGAAGGCAGAGGGGGAGGGCCTAGTTGGCACGATATAAAACTAAAAAACAAAAACCAGTGGGTGCAGAGAGTTGAGCAGCAATGCAGGAGGCAGCACCAGGTGTCCTGCAGTCCTTGTTTGCAGCAGTGGTAGCACTGCATGGTGCAGCACATGAGCTCATACAGGTGTGAAGTGCATATGACTTGGAGTCAGATGCAGGGGGCAGCACTAAATGCTCACACAGTCGTACGACCCACAGCGGGGTAAGTTAGGCGTTGGATGTAGTGTGCATGCATGAGCCTCTCACACTCGTCGTGCAATCTAGGAAGTGTGAATGCAGTTCTTGTAGTGCCAACTCTCATAGTATCCCTCTCTGAAGGGGTATTTAGTGAGGGGTTATCGGCCCTTGGAGTATCTTGGGGGTCAAAGGCTCTCTGTCCCCCTCCTGCTGCCCCTGCCTTCGTTCATTTAGGAGTGTCTCTCCCAAGGCACACTGGCGGAGGTTGAACATACATCAGGGGGGCCACAGGTCAGAACAGTTGGCTCGGACAGCCCTCCGGCGAGGACTGAAAGCAACTGATCAGTCTGATAAAAACATTTGCTTCTTTCTAATGTGTACGTCTTTGTGCCTGGGGCACAATCTGTGTATGAATTGTGTTTAATGAAATGTGTGTGCACGGCAGAGCTGAATGACTGTGTAATTCTATGTCTTTGTGCAGCATTGTGTGGAACCGAAGATTTTTGATGTGTTTGAGAGATATCTGGTGTGTTACATTAATCCATTTATAAATGAGGTGTGAGGCTGTACAAGAAGAGTTGGAGTTTGTGTCACATCTGTGAGTATACAGTTGAATAGAGTTTTTAAAGAGCAATTTTTTTTGTGTGTGTGTGTGTTGCAAACATTTTGTGTGTGTGTTGCAAGCATTTTGCCAAAGACAAGCCTGTCTGCTCCCAGGCATGCCTAGCCACATCCGCTCGGACCAGGAGTCGGGTAGTATACTCAAAATGTTGCATATTCAGCATGAGATCTATTGTCTTTCAGGTACAGAGATTTTAGTATCCCCCCATGCTTGTCTCAACTTTAGAAGTAAATGGCGTGTATGCCAGCCACATATATAGAGTAATCTGGTACTCAACAGCCCTCACTGCGGACAAATAAACAATAAGACTCTTCTACATCCTAAGATTGAGGAGTCGTTAAAAGCGGCTTAACTAAACCCACCCTCCCTAGGCAAAGATAAGGTGGAAATACTAAAATTATTAGAATCTCCTAAGCCGGATATCCTGTTCTTAACTGAAACCTGGTTGTCAGAGGAATCTACTACAGATCTCCAGAAGCCATACCCTAAGATAACCAAAAGAGAACGAGCTCAGAGAAAGGAGGTGAGATAGCAGCAATTATTCACCAGTGGATCCGCACATCTCTGAAACAAATTACTCATACTGAAGGTGTAGATCTGCTCCCTTTCTCAATTTTGGAACTGATGACTTCAACTCGGTCCCTAAAGATAATGAATTTGCTGAGTGAATAATGTTGAGTTTACACCAACACATTACATGCTCATCTCCCAATAAAACAAAATCCCTTAGATCTGATCTGGGCGTATAATTTGAATCAATCCAATATAATAATCCCTCCTTGCATATGGTCCAATCCATATTTGATCAGCGTTTGTATTCCAGTAGATTTTTCTAACTTGATCCACAAGCAGCAAATGAAACCATACACATGGCAATACATTAACACAGAGCCAGTGTTATCAGCACTCTCACAATTCCACCCCGCCACTCTTACCATCAATTGAAAACATTCTCTCCAAAGAAAAATAATCTTCTCTGTGGCTCAGACAGGCTAGTTATAAACCGCACCAGACCAGTACCCTGGTACAAGAAGGAAAACCTGCATTGCTTCGACACTGGCGGGAAAGGGATGATAAAGAGAGAAAAATCACATTGAAAATTGAGCTTGCAGAATATAAAGGCAAAACCGCGCATGCAAAGTCCTCTTAATAGGAAAATAATAAAAATTATTTTTTTATATCCTGAATAATTTGTCGCCCCCAGATGAAATGAGAACTTCCCTGACTCCCATCGAGGCATTCTGTGACAGTCTAAATACTTAACAAAAAAAATCTTCAAAAATAGTATAAACAAATACAGCAGCAGTAATTCTGAAGTCAAATCAAATCAAAACACGCTTTATTCGATTTTAGGCATGTACAATCATAAAAGCAGTCAATTAAAAACATCTCATCTTACTTCTGAAAATACAATGGTAAACATAAATAGGTACAAGTTCATAAAACAGTTCATTTACTGTCGCTATTTCTAGTTCGTCAACATAAAAATAACACATCCCATATATTTTCTGTCAGACACCTAACATTTAAAATGTTTCTTGCTCTCAGTATGCTTTTTAGGAAACCCACCATCGTTCCAATGCGATAATAGTTATCCGACATCTGTAAATACAAAAGAGCTGGACGGCATTGTCTCCATCCCCCCTGTTTTAATAGAGGTATAATCCATCTACGTGAGGTAACGGGTTTTTAGGAACCCGCTGGTGTCAGGGGATAACACCCGAAGACCTCTGAGTTCCCTTGTTCCGGACCACAGAAACACGTAGTCTTCTAGTCGCAGTCAAAGATCAAGTTTTATTGGTAGCTACCAAGTAACACGTGTCCCAGAAGTACACCACACAGAGAGTAGGTTCTTGGGAGACTGTTCGTTTTTACAGAACCAGCCGTCTCCTTATATATCAAATATATGGCTTCAAGCAAGAATTCTTGAGTTTATGGTATGGCAACACACATATTTCTACAACAATACAAAGAGCGAAGTCATGTAAGCAAGCCCATATTTTAGATGTCCAGTTTGCTGATAGATTACCCAGTTGGATCGGGAACTCCCATCAGATATATATGAACCACCAATAAAGGAAGGTACAACCCAGCCATAAAAGGGCCATAAACAAGATACGGGGACAGGTGCGTGTTTGAAGGAAACATGGGCTGTATGTAGTGAATGGTTCGTGGAATGTTATGCGTAGATGCTATCGTATTCGGCCACTGGGCGAGGAGCTGCCTAAACAGGTTTGGCCGAAGACAGTGGAGTCAGTTGGGACAGGTCAGGGGAAAGTCACGAAAGGTGGACGTGTCTATTTGGATCAAGCTCGACCTTTAATTGACTTATCATGAGGGCAAGATGCAAGATGGATGCCGTTCACAAAATGGAGTTTAAGGGATGGGACGGAAACTGTGATTTAGGGGTGTTGGCAACCCTCGATTGTAACGCAAATACATAGGAATGATGTCCTAATCATTATCGGTTCGTAGACACCAAAATCGTCTCGGTACGTTGAGGTTTCGTGACACGGGTATTGGACCTCGATATCGGGAAAACCACAGGGTCCGGATTTTGGGAACCACAGACCCTCCTTTTGCCCTCATATAAGGCAATAACTCATGCTAATCTGAGTCCAAATCGGTATGAAGAAATTCGTGGAGATGTTGCTGGAGCATCATTCTGCTACTCAGCTCGTCCTGTGACACAGACTTCCGTACACACGAGGTAGCACAGAGGCCACATAGTGCAGGAGCACACTGTATACACAAGCAAAACATGAACAGAAGTGCCAAGATCATCCCGATGAAAATCAAAGTTTTCCATCCCCAGGCAGTGATCAGTTCCCAGAACCACCCCAGCAGGGACCAATCCCCTTTCTCAATGTGAAGGGAACCAGATATTTCGTGTAGTTTGGAGATGGCCTGGTATACTGTTGGTGCGTTATCAGGGATGAAAATGCAGCAACTGGATTGGATGACTCTACACACATCACCACGATCGGCGAGTATAATGTCTAAGGCAATTCGGTTCTGAAGGGTCATAAGTCGATCCGACTGAAGCTCTGTTGTCAAATTGCCAAGTGCTCCGGCCGTTGTGGTCACGGCGGATTCAACTATCCTCGCTAACTGGCGAATATTCCTGCTGTTCACCATAGGCCCCCAAAATGGCAGAAAACCCTTTGCGAAGTGAGCGAATTCCTGACCCGCGGTGTCGTCTTTACTCACGACACCTCTAGCTGTCCTTGTCCGGTGGTAATCTGCTCGGGCCGTGTAGGTAGGAGGCAGCAGAAATGAAATAAAACATATACCTGAGAAATCAGGGGGCAACCACGTGTAGGCTTGGTCGTGGCAAACGAAATACGTGCCTTTAGCTGCCAAGAGTATCGGGGAAGTTCGGGAAGCAAATACATATGTTTCCGTGCAAATGCTCTTTCCTAACTGTGCTGTGGGGTTCCTACCAATACCCTGTAAGCATAAGTGACCTCGGTGGGGAACTATCCAAACTGGGCGAGATTTCTGTGCTGCCTGGCTCTTGACCAGGTAAACCCCATGTTTGGTCACGTTCCAACGGGTGTAGGGACTCAGTTCATCTTTGGGGATTGTCAGATAGGTGTCGATATCCCTACTCATGTTCCTTATCCCTGCAATTAGTGCCTTGTTACTGGAGTCGCTCGCAGCGGAACGGGTCGGGTATGGTTCTAGGGCGAATAGGAACATGGTCTGGAAAGCCCACAGAGAACCATAGTAGCTAAATGGCAAAACGAAGTATGGGATACCCTTATCGGTTGTGTGTGGCATAAGTCCGCATATCCAACAGTTTGACGTGTTCATTATGGACTGGTGTTGGTGTAGAAGCTGGATGAAAGAGTTGTTTACAAATTCGAGTCTTCGGGCAGACTCGTGTTCAGGTAAAGGGTGAAAGTAGTGTGGAGAAATAATGGGAGGAGGTCGTGTCTGGGTGTCATTCGAAAAGGTAACTTTAAATACGAACAAGGTATAACCAATAAAAAACACAAGTATGCTACATAACAATAAAACACATAATATCAGGAATCTTCTTCTGGACAGTATCGTGCATAACTGTTTTTCGAAGTTCGTGAGTCTGACAGGTCTCTCTACCCTTGGAAACTCCATCCTCTAGTTGCTGCCCGCGGTGGTTGATTGATTCTCCCAGGGAGCGCGCTCTGCTCAGTCCGGGGTAACTCCCGTGGACCAATCAGAACCGTGGACCTAGAACTTCCCAGCTGCACTCCCCAGACTTCAACCGCGACCCTAGCAGCAGAACCGGATGGCGGTTCGAAAAATCAAAAATGAGCTAGTTCCCTTGGGACGAGAGAGCTGAAAATTCAAAAATAGTTCTTAGGGGAGAAGAGGAAATTACATTAGATCAAGCTTTTATTAGTTCTTTTGTCTAGACCGCAGGTTGTATCGTCGTTTCCCAGGTACGGTGTGATCTTCAAACAGCGTTTCAGGGTCAGTAGTGTCCAATTGCATAGATGGTGACACAAGTCCTTGCAAAATATGATCACTCTTCTTTTCGGTGCTAGTTTCTTTCAAACGGGCATCGCTGAAAGGGATGAAGCGAGGTACGGATTCTGTCTCAGAGTCAGCAAGTCCTTTGTTGACCCACTGGTCGTATGGAAGGGGTAGAGGGACCCGTTTGCAGTGGGTCCCATGTACCCAGTTCTTCTTGCCTTCAACCCGAACAGCAGATCTTGTTGAAAGTAGTACCAGGTGCGGTCCGGTCCACCTCGGTTGTCCGTTGTTGGTGCGCTGAAAATTCCGCAACAAAACCCACGAACCGGGTTCGATGAGCTGACCTGGATCGTCAGAGGCTGGTGGAGAAGAACTGTGAACCTGTTGGTGTAAAACACGCAATTTAGTTGTCAATTCGCACAAATAGTCAAGCAGTACGGGGTGCTCTATCTCGCTCAGTTTCTTGGGTCTTGGCACGCCCCAGACGTTGGCTGGGCGGCCAAACACGATTTCATGGGGGCTAAGTCCTAACCTGGAGTGGACAGTCGTCCTGGTTGACAAAAGTGCTAGAGGCAAAGCATCAGGCCATTTAAGACCTGTACTGGCTTGGATTTTGGCTAGTTTGAGTTTCAGAGTGCCATTGTAGCATTCTACTAATCCAGCCGATTGGGGGTGATTCGCAGAGTGGAATTTTTGGTGTATGCCTAGACACTCCCACACTCTCTTCATCACGCATCCTACGAATTCACTTCCGTTATCACTCCAGACAATTCTAGGCATACCGAATCTAGGGAAGAACTCTTTGACAAGGGCTTTGGCAGTCGATAAGGCGGTGTTGTCCTTAAGGGGGTACGCTTCCACCCACCTTGAAAAGGCGCAAACAACAACGAGAACGTATTTCAGGTTGTTGCACCTCTCCATGTGGATGAAA
This sequence comes from Lissotriton helveticus, assembly GCF_964261635.1. Lineage (NCBI taxonomy): Eukaryota > Metazoa > Chordata > Amphibia > Caudata > Salamandridae > Lissotriton > Lissotriton helveticus. The sequence goes on from NC_136057.1 coordinate 129,082,280, forward strand.
TCTAGCTGCAAAACCTCGAACGGGTACGTTGGAGGCGCAAAATGACCAGCTGGAGTTGGCGTTCCCCTACCGGGATTGTACTTCAAACATACCATACACTTTCTGACCACGTTTTCTGCGTACTTTGGGATATTGCTATTCTGGGGCCAATAGTTTACATATTCCTCTCGAATTGATGTGTGCCATTCCGTGAGCCATCGTTACCACTGCAAGTACGTATGCATTAGGTAGTAACCATCTCTGGTGTTCCGATAGTTCGACCCAACAACCATTCGCATCCAATCTACCTGTGCTTTCTCTCCATTCATTCATCTCGTTCTCAGTGGCCTCGGCTTGTATTGATTTTACGCTTTCAATGGTGTCCTCACACATTCCTACATCAGCAGTCCATCTAGCGGGACCCATGACATACATCCGATTCATTGTGTTCCTTGCAGTTCCTTTCGCAACCTCATCTGCAAATGCATTTCCGCGGCCAACATCATCCTGAATCTTTCTGTGTGCACTACATTTTATAATGGCGACTTGTAGGGGCAAGGTGAGTGACTCAAGGAGCTCATTAACTAGCTGGCCATGTTGTATCTTTGCACCATGGGACGTAAGGAACCCACGTTCACGGCATAATCTCCCAAAACTGTGAGCCACACCAAAGGCATATTGGCTGTCAGTGTACACATTCACTCGCTTTCCTTTCGCCAGCACACATGCTCTAGTAAGCGCTATCAACTCTGCAGCTTGTGCAGAACTGTGGGGAATGCGTGCAGTCTCTACAATGGTGTGTAACGTCGTTACGGCATATGCTGTAGTCGTATCACCATTCGGCAACTTGAAACATGAACCATCAACCCATAGAGTATCATTGCATTCGGGAAGGGGAGTGTCCTGTAAGTCTACTCTCCCTTTTGTCTCTTCCTCTGTCCTGAAACAGCAGTCATGCTTGTCAATCTTGTCTGTCTCTGTCGGGATGGGTAATAACGTAGCGGGATTGAGTGTATCACACCTCTTTATATGGATGTGACTTGCTAGCAGGGTAAGTTCGTAACTGGATAGTCGAGCGCTAGTAAGGTGTTGTGTCTTTGTCCTATTTAGTAAAATGTCTACTGCATGCGGAACCATAACGATCAGAGTGTTATTCATGACTAATCCAGCAGACTGTCGAATGCAGACAGCTGCTGCGGCTGTTGCTCTTAGACAACTTGGCAGTGCCTTAGCCACTGGATCCAGAGTTGCCGAAAAATACGCGCATGGGCGCTGTTTGTCCCCAAAGAGTTGCATTAAGACTGATAATGCACAACCTTCTTTTTCGTGGACATACAATGTAAAAGGCTTACTGTAGTTGGGGTTTCCCAACACAGGAGCCGAACACAATGCATCGCGCAACTCGCGGAAACTCGTCTGACAATCTTCAGACCAAGGCATAGGTTTAGGCGTGTCTTTGCGGAGTAGTGACAGTAAGGGTTTGGCTAGTAGTGAGAAATTCGGTATCCATTGTCTACAGTACGATGTAATGCCCAAAAAAGCTCGGACACCTCTCAGTGTCCTTGGGGCACTTAGTTCTGTGATTGCCTGTATTCTTTCTGGTGTCAGTCTCCTTCCCTCCTTCGATAAGATGTGACCTAGGTAGGTTACTTCTTGTCGACAAAATTGCAGTTTTGAAAGGGAGACTTTGTGCTTCATGTCACATAGGTGACGTAATAGCGACAACGTAGCTTCCTTGCAAATCTCTTCAGTGTCTGCAGCGATCAGTAGATCGTCTACGTACTGAATCAATGTTGACCCATCTGGCAGTACAATTGTGTCTAGTTGTGTTTTCAGAGCCTGACTGAATATTGATGGACTTTCGCAGTAGCCTTGAGGAGCGCATTTGAAGCGGAAGCTTCGTCCTCCTAAATTGAAGCCGAAAAGGTCTCTACTCTCTTCGGCGATCGGGATGCTGAAGAAAGCGTTCTTCAGGTCAATCACCGAGAACCAAGCTGCTGAAGCTGGAACCATTGTCAATAAAGCAGTAATGTCGGGGACGACTGGAAACTGCGGTATAACTACCTTGTTTACTTCTCGGAGGTCAATCACAAACCTATACACAGGGGGCTGTGAAGGATCAGTACGTTTCAAGACCGGTAAAACTGGACTGTTACAAATGTTTCCTGTTGTTTCCTCGATAACATCTTTATCGACCAAATCATAAACGATCGTTAACAATGCCTGTTCGCAGTCGTTAGAAATTTTGTATTGGGGAATACGTGGCAATCTGACGTTTGCTTTCAAAGTTATGACATACGGTGCTATCTCTAAACGACCTACATCGTTGGAACCATTAGCCCATAGTATATCTGGAAGTGATGACAATTCGGTTGGGATACCTTCTTTTGACAAGTACATTGGAGAAATGACTTTTCTCCCTAAAGTAAGCTGTACTCCCGAGGGAGAACAGTACAAAGTCGCGTACAACCTCTTTAGCAAATCCAATCCTAACAAATTTTCACCGCAACCTGTTGTAAGAATGAGGGGTGCTTCTAATTCACAGGGGCCAACAGAAACGGAAACAGGACTAAAGATCGGGTTTCTAACAGGGGCGCCAGAGAAGCCTACTGAGACATTCATTTCGCCAGACAAAGGTGCGCCAGGAAGTTTTGAGTGCATAATAGAACTTTTTGTAGCACCAGTATCCAGCAGAAATGGCTCTGACACTCCTGAGGTAATTACCTCAACATAAGGTCCATCCTGATCTACTGGAACTGAAACAACTCCCTCTCTTTGTCCATGGCTGTCCTAGCGATCGTTACCCTCATTGTCATGTTCGGTGTAATAGTCGTCAGCATAGTACTGAGCTGACTTGGACGATGAATTACCCTGTTGATCAAAGCTATTCATTGATTTCTGAGGTGGAAAAGAAGTTATATTCTGAGTGAAATTTCCACGGCCTCTACCTCTAGAGGCATGCTGAACACCTCTTTCCCTTACACCTCGTGCACCGTTTAAACGTGCAAGAGCCGGACAATTATTCCTAAAATGGCCCTCTTCTTTGCAATACGCACATTGATTCGGGCCATACGTAGGACGCTGATGGGAAAGCTCGTTTCCTTGCGCGTCTCTAGAGTACTGCAGATTCTGTTGATAATTAGGCTGGCTAGCCATACGAGGCTGATAGGCCTGTTGGAGAAGAACTTTAGTTTTCAAATCTTTCGTCTTTTTGTCTGCCTTGTCTAACTCGTCTTTACGCCTATTTTCATAGTACTGGGCTGTTGCTAGAATCTGCGCTGACGTAGAGACAGCCCAAGCACTTTCTGAGTCTTTTAGTTTAGCACACAATTCAGGAAGCAAATTGTGTACAAACTTGTCTACAAACAATCTTTGGCCACCCTCGGTAGCCATATCCTGACCACTATGGTCAGTGAAGGTTTCCTCAAATCTCGTGAAGAAGTCAGACACATTCTCGTCTTTCTTCTGCTTGCACGCGGATAGCTTGTCCCAGTTTACACGTACTTCAGGCATAATTGTCTTCATGTATGCGATAATTCTACCAGGAAGTTCAGCTATTAACGGCTCAGGCTTGAAACCACCGATTTGTCTAGCATCTGTAGTCGCAATGTTTGCCCATGAGTCACCTAATTCTTGGTCATGATCCGTATGACGTATCTTACTCCATAAAGGATGTGGAACAATGTTCCCAAACAACATGTCTATATCCGCTAAATTCATTATACATGAGCTTGCAGTTTGGGATAACTCCTTATAATACCCAGTCGGGTTTTTACGGGGATCGGGTAGTGTCTACTTGAGTGCTAGAACTTCGGATCTTTTCCAGGGGACATGTACCCATACACGCTGGAAATGAGGCAGAACCGGTGGAACTGCGTTTGCATCACCTTCCCTCCACACCGGAGGAACCTCTCTCATAGGGTACTGTCTCGCTCTTTTCCTACTATACGTACCACTGTCAGAGGATGACCCAGAATTACCACCTGTACTTCGATGTGATAATAATATCTCTACTGCTCTTTCAACGTCGGGACCAACTATCATACCCTCCCCAAATTTAAATCGTAACCTACATAACTCCTGCAGGTTGCTCTTCTGACCATTATCTTCCAAATCCTCACACAGGAAAACACACATCTGCTCAAAGACGTATCTTTGCGTTGGTTCATCCCATTGACGGAAAACGTTCATGACAGACTCTACATCATATCTCGCTGTATCCATAGCCCAATTTCGTGCTAACTTATTCAATGTTTCCCTTTCCTGATAATCAGGCATTTGGCTTCGTAATTGTCTTCGTTCCGTGTTAGGGGTCGTTTTAGGCGACCGAAAAAGTGGTGAAGGAAAGTTAGTAACAATGCTGGCCATTTTATGCCAGACGAAAGGTGAAAGTGGAGGAATAGCTGGTAGTAGAACAGAGTCACGCAAAGCAGAAACAGAAATGTTCGTAGAACGAGTATCAGAGAGACTAGAAGGTGCGCTAGGCGAAATTTTAGAAGGAACGGTAGGAGAAATAGATGTGATCGGTGAGCCTTGAGGAGGCTGTGCCAAAGAAACAGGAGCCAGCTGAAGAGTAGCTGGTGAGTGCGGTAAAGGAGCCTGTATTACAGCTACCAAAGGTGCAACGAAAGGTTGCGGAGGTGCTGTGGCATTTTGTGCATAGGGTGGCGGAGAATTTAATAGGTGGGACATCAATGGATCTTTCTCGGATCCTTCCTGTTGACCTTTTCCTCTATTTGGCAGCATTGGGTAACATTTATCTATCGCTAGTTTCTTGCTCCTAAGCATCTGTTCGCTCTCCTGCTCTTCCTCGTTATCTCTGTATGCAACGGCAGCTTGCACCATTGACATACCTCTTTTATTCTTTTTTGCTAGTCTTATTTCTTTCTGTTTGGCTTCCTTGTGCCATAAGCGGAAAGAGTCAAACATTGCCGGCCGGGCTTTCTTCTTGAACAATTTGACCTCTAAGTTATCTAATATTTCTTGGTCGAAACTACCATATTGGGGCCATTTTAAAACACCATCCTTGCGGGTGTATTTTATCCATACCTCGTTATATGTGATAGGACCTACGCCATGCTTCACATAGAGTTCATACATTGGAGTTCCAATTGGAGGAACCGGACAAGAATCTTCCAACTGGGAGTCCTTACTACAACCAAGACAAAACAAGTTTCCAAGTTTGCTAAAACCAGGCATCTTCGCTCACTGGTCTAGCTTCAAACTTCAAAGGATTATCTGTTACGATATTTCTCGTGAATACACGAGTCCTTCGGCTTTGGGGCTTGCAAGTTCCAAATCAAGTCGTATCTCAAGGATACCAAAAACTAAGAACAAACTAAGGACTAGGAGACGCTCCACTTATACTTAACTGAAGTATTTGAAGATCGATGACGTCGCTAGAAGACTCGTCTATCGTTTCGCTCTACCAAGGATCACTGGGTCCAAAACAAGGCGATAGTCAGGGCAGCAGTCCTTCGTAGCCGTCGGGACGCGGGGAACCTCGCAGCAAAGACCTTCGGAACCACGTCGACATACAGGGGTCGCTGAAGTGGCTGGCCGTCCTCCGGAATTTTCACACGAAGCTCCTCACGAACATCTGGCTTGGACCGTCACCGCTTGATATCGCCCCGAGTTGGGCGCCAACTGAGGTAACGGGTTTTTAGGAACACCCGAAGACCTCTGAGTTCCCTTGTTCCGGACCACAGAAACACGTAGTCTTCTAGTCGCAGTCAAAGATCAAGTTTTATTGGTAGCTACCAAGTAACACGTGTCCCAGAAGTACACCACACAGAGAGTAGGTTCTTGGGAGACTGTTCGTTTTTACAGAACCAGCCGTCTCCTTATATATCAAATATATGGCTTCAAGCAAGAATTCTTGAGTTTATGGTATGGCAACACACATATTTCTACAACAATACAAAGAGCGAAGTCATGTAAGCAAGCCCATATTTTAGATGTCCAGTTTGCTGATAGATTACCCAGTTGGATCGGGAACTCCCATCAGATATAGATGAACCACCAATAAAGGAAGGTACAACCCAGCCATAAAAGGGCCATAAACAAGATACGGGGACAGCTGCGTGTTTGAAGGAAACATGGGCTGTATGTAGTGAATGGTTCGTGGAATGTTATGCGTAGATGCTATCGTATTCGGCCACTGGGCGAGGAGCTGCCTAAACAGGTTTGGCCGAAGACAGTGGAGTCAGTTGGGACAGGTCAGGGGAAAGTCACGAAAAGGTGGACGTGTCTATTTGGATCAAGCTCGACCTTTAATTGACTTATCATGAGGGCAAGATGCAAGATGGATGCCGTTCACAAAATGGAGTTTAAGGGATGGGACGGAAACTGTGATTTAGGGGTGTTGGCAACCCTCGATTGTAAACGCAAATACATAGGAATGATGTCCTAATCATTATCGGTTCGTAGACACAAAAATCGTCTCGGTACGTTGAGGTTTCGTGACACGGGTATTGGACCTCGATATCGGGAAAACCACAGGGTCCGGATTTTGGGAACCACATACGTCGTTCATTTACGTAAAATTTACAAAATAGGGTTACATGGATAGTTGTTTATGGAGAGATATTATCGCAGGGGCACGGGCATTATTCCCTTGACCAATTATTCATGTTTGGGTGACTAATCAAACGATGGAAGGTCCCAAATCTAAAACATGTTAACACGTTCCTATGGTATCCCCCTATACAGCACAATAGATACGGTTGGATGTTATACGTTATAGTAATTATTTGGTGCTGAACCACCATACGTTTATTCATTTCCAGAGCTAACCTGTTCTCTTCCAGGAAAGTCATACAAGCTTTTTTGAATTCCTTCCGATGTATGGAATTCATTGCTTCAGGTAGGCAAAAATATTCTGGATTCTCAATATCTTGCATAAAGTTTTTTACGTATTTTAGCGAAGTAATCTTGCTGGCATGGTCTAATTTCATTGCCTAAGTTATGATTTCCTTATTTAGGCCTGTGCTGGTGGAGTTCTAAATTCTATGCCAGAGCAGCACAGGTTGTACCTTGATTAAGTCTGAGATGTATGATGCACCTAACTCGCTGTGGCAGATAAAAACTGGGGTGCTGGTGGGAACTGTCAATATAAATCTTAAAGCGTTTTCGACATGTTGGATTGGTGCACAATCGTGAAATTCCCATATACCCGCCCCAAAGGTTGCTCTGCTCACGCATTTAGCCTGGTAGATTTTCAGGAGAATTTCGGGCGGCCTTTTGCACAGTTTTTCGTAAAATGAATTCAGGCCACAGTAGACTTCATAAACAAAAGGCTCCTATTCTTGATCACTTGAGCCCAAGACCCAGTACGGTTAAATAGGACACCCAGATATGTAAAATAGTTAATAGGTTCCACCCTGCTCCCTGAAGCTTGAAAGCTTCTACACTTTTGTTTCCCTCTCCCACAAGTCATTATAAAGCTTTCCTTTGCATTGATTTTCAAACCCAAGTTGTCCATAACACTAGTATAAAAAGTAAGAGCCCCATGTAAACCAATCTGTGTACGTGCCATAAGTAACGCATCATCTGTGAAGAGAAGGGAGACTATCGGACGCTTATTTACATATGGCGGGTCCCTAGCGTTTGACACCTACACCTGTTCCAATGCGTTGGTATAAAGAGTGAACAGGAGTGGTGCCAAAACGCATCCTTGCCTCACTCCCCTCTCCACTTTGAACAGTGCGGTACACTCTCCCTTAAGTCCATAACAAACTTTAGCTGTGGCACCAGAGTATTACTGTCTTAGAAACTGGATTAGTATTGGGTCGACCTTGAGATTACTAAGAATGCCCCACAGTTTGCTGTGTATAATGCAGTCAAATGCGGCTGTAAGGTCGACGAATGCCAAATAAAATGTCCCTGATTTATTCTGAGTGTACTTTCCAATTAAAATACTAAGATTAAGAGCATGCTCGTTGATTCTGAAACCAGATCTAAAACCATAGTGTACATCACTTAAAATATTATTTTCTTCTGCCCGTGTTTTCAACCGATCTAAAACAATCCTTCCTGCTACCTTCATAAGTGACTCTAATAAGGATATCGGGCGGTAGCAGGCGCGATTTTCCCGATTCCCCCTTCTTAAAATTGTTGGACAATGATCGATTCGCACCATGTATCTATAAATCCTTTTGCACAGCATGCTCATAAAACCTGTGTTAATATTGGGGACCACAGCTGCGGAATTGACCTAAATGCATTAATTGGTACCCCATCCAGGCCTGGGGCCTTGCCACTCTTGCTTGCATTTGTGGCCATGGTTACATTTTCAAGCATGATATAAAAGTCAATAGGCAGAAAACCCTGGTGGTCCGCAGCCCCCTCCCCCAGCCCTCATTCCCGCCCCCTGCCCCCCCCCCCTGAGCACTAGCATGCAGTCTGTTTCCCTCTCTGTGGCATTCAGTAATTCAGTAGGGAGTAAACATTTAAAAAGAAGTACACCCAAGTTTTTTCATCAATTGCTACCTCAATAGAAGGTGCATCGGGCTTGTTAGTAAAAAAAGGTGCGTTCACGCCCTGCCAAAATGCGGAACCTGTTTTTTCTCGTTAAAGCTTCTTTAATGTTCTCCCAAGCCTTCTCTTTCATTTCATTTATCCTAGTTTTTCTAGCTTCATTGTACAGTTTCCTACATTTCCTATTGTCCTCCTTATCTCTTACTTTCTTATGTAAGGCTTTTTTTTCTGATGTCAAGTCTAAAAGAACTCAACCACCTTATCCTTGTTTGAAGAAATAAACAAGCTTCATGAATTTATGATCAAGGTCAAATCCAGGTCACCAATGACCTTGCCCTCCAGCAGTCATGGAATCACTGACTTCAGCAATCAATCAATCAGCATTTGTAAAGTGTACCCCTAATGGTATCTGGACGCTGAGGCTGCTGTGTCTCCGTCGAAAAGCAAGGTCTTGAGCAATCCCCTGCAGAGCGTTTTCATCAATTCAGCTGCTCAAGCTGTCGTTCCAAGTGTGTTTCAAAATTCTGTAGAGCTCAAGATACTGAAAAACCAGGGAGAAGTCCCGGATATAACCAAAAATGATGGGGTAATACCTCCGCTCCCTTAACCTGCAAAAACTATTGGTCAGAGAACTGTCTTAAAGAGGTTCCAGGCTTTATAACTACACCAGCTCTCAGATAATTCTTATCAATGGAATGTCAGCCTCACCACTCCAGTCTCAAAATATGATGCAATTTGATGATTACTTGATGAGGTTGGATCAGCTAAAACCGTATGTGGACAAAACTGAGATTGTAATTCAAAAGAATAAGACCAACGTTTGGAAACTTAACTCACCAATAGAAATGAGATTGACACCGGAGACTAAACCCACAGCTAAAAGCCTCTGAGTGATAATCGATAGTAATCTTAGCAAGAACCAGCAGGCTGTAGCAGTAGGATCTAAATGCAGATTTATGCTGAAACTGCTTCAGAAACTAACCCCACTCCTCCCACTTTAGACAAGAAAAGCAATAGTGGTGGCTGCAGTCCTATCTAGATCACATTATGCCAACCGAGTATATGTAAGATTACCCAATAACACCATTCATAGACTACAAGTAATTCACAGCGACGCAGCTTGTGTACTACATCACATACCGAGGTGGGCACACGTCACACCTATATTGAAATAACAAATCCAGTCTAAGACCCTCTGTCTGAGCCCTAATGGGTTGAGAGGTCTAGTCCCTCACTTCATTGCAAGATACACCCGCAAAAAACTTACGATCTCTCTTGAATTTACTTGCTATTCCGAAATTACAGAAGATCAGATCAGGTGGACGCAGCTTTGGGATACAAGCTCCTTCCATACGGGGCTCTCTCCCGGTTAAATCCATTTGAATCTAACTTCAAGTGTTTTCCCAGAAATCTAACAAACCACAAGCCTACTCATACCACATTCTTCCCTGGTCTGATTCGTTGTCTTCTATTTTGCATATTTCTGATTCAATTCCAAGAAACCCCAGGTTGAACATGCTCTCTTTATATGTAATGACATAACAAGCGTTTTGTAGATCCTGTAGAGGTTTGGTATGTTGGTTCGTGCTTCCGTCACTGAACTGAATATTGCAAAAGAGAGGTGTACAGTGCAAGTGAGAATGATAGAGCAGTCTTGTCTGTTAGGGTATTATAAACCTTTCATTGCTGCAAGGCTCTTACAGTATAAATTATTTTTACAAAAGTGTGCAATTTGAGCAGACCAAGGAACACACATAGAGTTGGAAATGCATTTCAAATCAGTGCCTTTCATAATATATGAACTATGTTATGGATATTGTTAAATTTTAATGATTTAATTTTTTTCTGGCTTTAGAAATTCGCAATTTCCTCTGATCACACTGGGGTTGGTGAGACAGGAACGAATATTTTGGCCTAGTGGTCCTGTGATAATGTGTTATCTTTTCTCTTTTCCTCTCCTCTGTAGACACTTGAGACTTGAAAATCAGAGTACCAGAATGGGCAGAAGACGGGCTCCAGAAAAGAAAGTGACAGCGCAGTGTTCACGTGAATACGTAAGAGCCATAGTCCCGTCTTTACCTCTTCATGACATCTCAACTTCAGGATCCCGAAATGGTGCTCAGAGGGACCAGGAGCAGGAACTGCTTCTGGATGACCTCCCCCACATTATCCTTTTATCCATGCTGGAGGAGTTGGAAGCCAAACTGGATAACTTGATGCATGCTGTGGAGGACGTACCTTCTAGAGTCGCTGGGCTGATTAAGAAAATCTGGATAGAAAAGGATCAAGGTTCCCTAGATAATGATACAGTGTCTTTGGAGATGGTCTGTCCAGTGAGCATTAGAGATTGTACTGTTAGCCGGTCTGTGACACCTCAACTGGACAGGCCAGGGGATCCGAGCTTGTGTCTTCAGCCGGTGTTCTCTGATGGGCATGCACCAAAGCAGGAGTGTACGCTCTCTTCTCCGACTGATGTTCAAGTGCGTCCATATGAGCCAAACCTTTGTCTACAGCCAGTGTTTCCAGATCAACGTGACCCACGGGCGGACAAGTGCTTGCAACCTGAGTTTCCAGATGTACATGAATCACAGCAGGACCAGTGCATGCAGCCTGGGTTTCCAGATGTACATGAGTCACAGCAGGACCAGTGCATGCAGCCTAGGTTTCCAGATGGAAATGGACTACAGCTGGATTGTACTCTATCCAGATGCTCTCAGATGGATCCTCCAGGCAGATCACTGGAGGCAAACCTGTGTCTTCACTCAGAATTTGTTCTTGGCCAGGCACCAGAGCAAGACCAGAGCATACAGTCAGCATTCCGAGAGAGAGAATCAGTGTTTCCTGAAGCACAAAAAACAGATCAGAACAACACGGTGGAACCACTGCACACTGAGGAGCAGGATTCAAATCAGAACTGCAAGCTAGAACCAGCCCGTCCTGATGCAGAGGGCTCAGATCAGAGCTACATACTCAAACTACTCCATCCTGAATCACAGCATCAACATCAGAACTGCAAGGCAGAAATGCTCTGTCCTGAAGAGCGGGGTCAGCCTGTGCTTCCATCATGCCTAGAACTGGACACAATTACTGCAGATGAAGATGCCCCCTCAGACTCAATGGAGACAGGACCAACACAGTCACATTTATTGCAGTCCAAAGCCACCCCAGGTATGTGTTTCGCTGTAAATGGACACGCTGAGTGCACTAACACATGTAACCTCTTTAGAATGCCTATGGGCAGGTTTTAGTAAGTCTCCGAGGGGATTAATATGGTTTGGGTAGGTGGAACCCCCTGAGAGATACTGACCCCCAGAGTACACTGGGTGCAGATGTGTCCCTGCACTCTTCTCTGTATCCACACAGGACTGCATCCTTCCTGTGCAGAAAGAGGCCTGGTAATGGGACTCTGCATGAGACAAATAGGCTAGTACCTCTCGTCCTTCCTTGTTCGTCCCCATTCCAGGCTGAGGAACTGGAAACGGCGCTATTCATGGGAGGAATTACTGGCTGGAATCAAACTTAATAGTCTGATGCAAGTGATGTGGTGTTCATTGAGAATAGAAGACATGCGCAGTCTAGAGAGGGAACTGTTTCCTGTTGCACAGTTACAGTGGGTAAAACGCAGTCATCTCCAGTTCCTGATATAAAAATGCTAGCCTGTATTCAGCCTCAACAGCAGGGCCCACCAGGGATGTTCTTGTCACTGCAGGGTTCTCCTGGAGTGCTCACCTTCTCCTGATAGACAGTTACACAAAGTGATTTGTTATGTGTCATTGGTGAGTTCACCCTCCCAACCACTAGCTCAGTCCTAAGTGTGGTATGAATTGTTTTATGCGCAGACAAAAGTAGCGATCTCCCTACAGGAACATCCTGCCTTTAGCAAACTCTTTAAGTATGTAAAATCTCATCGCATCATGAGTTAGGGTTTGCACACCCGTAGTGCGAGTTATGAATGGTTCGAACTAGAACTTGCATATTGTAGTGGTTTTATCAGTTTTAAGTTTTAACTATAAATGCACTTCACCCTTGTTTTCTAAGCAAATTTATTTTTTATTTTTTTAAAGATCCATTAAGGTGTTATAACAAAACCAACTATAATTTCACTTTAACCTTATTCAGTGAAAATATATTAGGGATAAAGTACCTCAGGCCACACATTAAAAGAATATTGCATGTCAGCGAGGAGTTCCATAACTATATAGAGGAACGAGGCCGAAGGCAGAGTTAATTTATAAGGTTGTGTGACTCCGAGGTGACTTGCGGTAATCTTATAATGTGTGCCAGGTGGTACTTTATCTCATATAATACATGTTCACACCACCATCACCTTTCCCACAAACCACTTAAAACCTTGTTGCGTAGCTCTTTCATATGAAAGAGCAATTATGTTTGCAAACATGAAGAATACAAATAAAGCCTCTAGTGCAAAATTAAACACATCAAAAACCTGTGGGATATTTTTTGCACACAGATATTAGAAACAGTTCAATACAAGTCATATAAAAGCTGCAGTACCTCGGAACATGTAGAAACATGCAGAAAGATTCCATGATTCCACCTTTCCTCTATCTAAGGAGTTGAATAAATAAGCTTGTTCTCTCTGCTTGTCACAGTAAGCTAGCAAAATAGAGCAGAAGAAAGAAAATCAACATTCCATGTGTTGCTTTAAACAGCTGCTTCAATTATGTTTTGTTAGACCTAGCATCAGTGGTGTGGGTCTCCCTTCCTCTTTTCGCTTCCTATCTTTTATGTTGGCTGTATTTAGATGCTCTGGGCACCGTGCCACTGCCAATCACTTGTGCCACAGCACAAATGCTCCCTGTGTAAAGATGACTGTATGACTTAGGATAACTATAATGCCTAGGTCTGTGTAGCATGTCCTAATAGCGAGTTACCCTCCATCTCACTGTTACCATCGTTCTCATAGGCCAGAATGGGCAGGTTGACGATTACCTTGTTGAGAAGTCCTGTGAGACTCTTCTGACGTTTCCTCTTCAAGCTGCAAACTCCCAGCTCCCTCAAGGATCAACCAACCCAATCAGGACTTTGACACTGACTGGATTGACTTCCCCCCAAGGGAAAGGGGAAGTGGACAGAGAGACTTACAACAAATAAACAAGATAAGATCTTCAGTTGTGTCTCTCTCAAGAAAGTGTTCCAGGCCGTGGACCTTTTCTTATTGGATGTTCTGCGCTGATTTCACGCTACTCTGTAGTACAATATTAACGAGTAATTACCCAGCTGTTGAATTCTTGAACTCAGGTTAATAACTAAACATTGTGCTTACTGACCATAAGTTAGGCTGGCCCTTGTTCACACTTTAACAGAAATTTTAGCTCTGGCTCAGTATCTTGACACCTTCAAATAAACATAACATGTCAGAAAATACTCTTACACTTTAGCTGAATAAACAGACTAATTTGATTAATTGGGTTAGTTAGAACTAAACTTAAATACTTCATGCAAGAGCATACCTGAGACTTTTATAATTCTTCTGTTCTGGAAATTCTGCAGTTAGAAGACAAGAAATTGCAGCCTATATCTAAATCACACTGCTATCTGTAAATAATCATTCCGAACTGACTTTTGTAAATATTAACCTTCCTTACATTACTCAATTTGAGTTCGTTAATATTGCAGAATTATTCATACAAGTTAAGCTTTCACACCAAAGTCTTTTGCCTTTACCAAGGCTTGTTTTATCTCTTCAGACAACTCAATGAGCACTTTAACCTTTTACATTATAGGCCCTTAAAAGACCTTAGTGAAGGTTTTCTCAATAAAAGACATTTGCCTCTTCCAAGGCTTGTTTTATCACTCCCAACTGGACAAGCGCTAGTCCATAGACTAGTATGTTATAAATTCTATTTCAAAGTCATTTGCCTCTTCCTAGGCTTGTTTTTCAACACTCTCAGCTTGACTACGCTAGTCCATTGAATTGTATACTCTAATTCTATTTCAAAGTCATTTGCCTCTTCCAAGGATTGTTTTTACACTCTTAACTAAACGTGCGCTAACCCTTTAATTTATGCGCTTTAAGTTCTACTTTAAAGTCATTTACTTTCAGAAACATGAATGCCAAATAGTTCTTGACTGCAGAAATAATTAACGTCTTACTGTCCTTATCAAGACGCGCTGCGGTGAACAGGACACTCGATCAGCCGGCAGAGAGGAAACAGATAAACAAACCTCCCGGCTGTCACGATGAAGGAAGGGAGACCGGATGCGTCATCTTCGACGAAGCTCACAAATCAGCAGGCGCTGACAGCTAGGGCTTCCGGGGCTTACAGAGGTTTAGGATTCAATTAGATTGTAGAAAGGGACTTTGCTTTTAGGCAGGGAAACGGAAGATCCAAAGGTCCAAAGAATTACATCCAACGCTGAATCAGAAGCTCTCGTCAGGTTCAACGAGAGACGAAGCGTTGAGCCGTTGGGAGGAGCGCCTATTTATAACTTCTGCCACGAGAGCCAGCGCGAGCCCCTTACTGTGATGACACCAGACACAAGGACTGGCTCGAGCCTGTCTCTTAGAGAGCGCACACTCTGTTCAGTTAACCCACATATCAGATTGCCAACAAACAAGCATTGCCAAAAGCAATTTTCTAAAAGATCATAACTAAATGGATTTAACTTATAATTTAACACTTAAAAAACAATCCTAAAATTTACCTACTAATCTAAATTGTCTTTTCAGATTCTGAAGATGTTAACAGAGTCTGTTTCAAGTCTGAATTTAAATAAGACGACCGGTAGCACCCCTAACAGTTCCTCCCCCCAAAGGTCGTCTTACAGGTCGAGGCTTATCAGGATGCAACGCCTGAAAAGACCTAACAAGTCTATGGGCATGAACATTCTTCTCAGGTTCCCAAGATCGCTCAGAAGGATCATAACCCTTCCAATCAACCAAATAAAACAAGGAACCCCGTATCCTTTTAGAATCTAGAATAGATTTAACCTCGTACTCAACATGATCACCAATTATTACTGGCGGAGGTGGATTATCAGATCGAGTAGAAGGTTCAAAAGGTTTCAAAAGAGAAACATGAAAAACAGGATGAATAGCATATTCTTCAGGCAAAACTAATTTTACAGACACAGGGTTTAGAATTTTCTTAATTTGAAAAGGCCCAATATATCTAGGTTTCAACTTCCTAGGACCCTCCAACTGGATGTTTCTAGTTGATAACCACACTAACTGACCTTCCTCATACGAAGGAGAAGGTTTACGATGAGAATCAGCAGTCCTTTTCATAGTTAACTTACTTTTAACCCATTGCTTTCTAGCCTTATCTTGAATATCCAACAGATGTGTCAACCTATCTGTAACTGCAGGCATGGACAGTTGTTCGTCAGGTAAGAGTATAGGGATAGATCTTGGGTGTTGACCAGTGAGAAAATAAAAAGGAGAACAACCCAAAGCCAAATGAGTGGTATTATTATAAGAAAATTCCGCCCAAGGCAAAACTTCATCCCAAGGACAAGAAGAAGTTGTTAACAAACATCTTAAACCTTGTTCTACATGCTGATTCACTCTTTCAGTTTGACCATCAGTCTGTGGATGAAAGGAAGAGGACAGAGCTAACTCGATTCCTAATTGTTTACTGAGTTGTGACCAGAATTTCGAAATGCATTGAGGACCTCTATCTGAAATAATCTTTGAGGGAAGACCATGAAGTTTTACAATATTAGATAAAAACACAGTACTAAATTCTGCTGCAGATGGAATCTTGTGTAAAGGAATAAAATGTCCCATTTTAGACAACAAATCCACCACTACAAGAACTGTAGTATAACCATTAGACTTAGGGAGATCAGTAATAAAATCTAGACTGATCGTATGCCAAGGTTGAGGAGGTATTGTCATAGGACGAAGTAAACCCATTGGAGCTACATGTAAGGCCTTTTGACGTGAACAAACTGGACAAGCTTTCACAAATTGCTGAATTATTGGAATCATTTTTTCCCACCAGAAATGACGCTGACATAAATCCATGGTTTTGTTTATACCTGGATGTGCAGCAATTGCCAAATCATGATTCCATTGCATAACCATAACCTGTAAATCTCTTGTGGGAATAAACAATTTATCATTGTGATAGAAAAAACCATCTCTAATAGAATTCCCCTTCTTTGATAACCATTCATGAACATTAAAGGTTTTTAATTCCTTCTTAACAGAGTCTAAGAAACCTTCAGAATGGATTTCAGCAGCTATTTTTTCCAAGGGCAGAATACTTGGCGGTTCTTTAACAGAATTTAAATCTTTCTCACAAACTAATCGTGAAAGTGTGTCAGATGACAACTGCTTATTTCCAGGCCGATACATAATTAGGAAGTCAAATTCGCTAAAAAATTGTACCCATCTCATCTGTCTAGGAGTAAAAGCCTTAACAGTGGAATAAAATTGTAAATTTTTATGGTCAGAATACACGGTGATAGTATGTTTAGCCCCCAAGAGATGATGTCTCCACTCCTGAAATACATCTTTAATGGCTAACAGTTCTCGTTCAGCAATCGTATAATTCTGCTCAGCTAAAAGTAACTTCCTAGAGAAAAAGGCGATAGGATGTAAATGACCAGTATTTGAATCCTTTTGAAGCAACACACCACCAATGGCTGTCTGCGAAGCATCAGCTTCCACAAAAAATGGCCTATCAGGATCAGGATGGACCAAAATGGGAGAAGAGGTAAAAGCCTTTTTCAACAAAGAAAACGCTTGATCGGCCTCCTCAGTCCAAGAGAAAGCTTTCCCTTTTTTCAATAACTCGGTAATAGGAGTAACAATTTCCGAAAATGTAGAAATGAATCGCCTATAAAAATTAGCAAATCCAAGAATTCTCTGAGTGTCTTTTATCGAAACAGGAATTGGCCAGGTTAAAATAGCTTCAACTTTCTTAGGATCCATATGAATCCCCTCAGGTGACAAACAATAGCCAAGAAATTCCACTTGGGAGGCATTAAAGACACATTTTTCCAAATTAGCATACAAGGAATGATCCCTCAGTCTCTGTAGTACTAGCTGCACATGTTGCACATGCTCTTCCACATTTTTAGAATAAATTAAGATATCGTCAATATAAACAATGCAACAGACATCCAATAGATCGTGCAAGACCTCATTGATAAAATATTGAAAAGCCGCCGGAGCATTGCAGAGACCAAACGGCATAACTGTATACTCAAAAAGAACGAATTTAGTACGAAAAGCGGTCTTCCACTCATCACCTTCTTTGACTCCAATCAAATGATATGCTCCTCTAAGATCTAGTTTGGTGTAAATGCTAGAGCCTTTAATTTGATTAAGAAGCACAGGAATTAAAGGTAACGGATATCTATTTTTAATGGTTGCCTTATTAACCGCTCTATAATCAATACAAGCCCTCAAATCCCCAGACTTCTTCGCAACGAAGAAAAGAGGAGACGAAACTGGGGAAGTAGAATGACGGATAAAACCTAATTCCAAAAGTTCATCCAAATACTTCCTTAAATAAACATTTTCAGGTTCAGTTAAGGCGTAAATCCTACTACAAGGTAGAATAGCACCAGGAACTAAGTCAATCCTGCAATCAAAAATTTCTGTGCGGTGGTAATTTGGTTGCTTCAACAGGATCAAAAACCTTAGAAAAATTCCTATACTCAACTTGAAGCCTATTATCTTCAGAATTCAAAGTAGCACAAAAAAGAGGCATCACCGGATCCTTGGTTTCTTGATAACAGTGCAACTTACAAAAAGAAGACTCTAAGGTAACAGTTCTTTCAATCCAGTCAATTTGGGGATTATGTAACTCCAACCAAGGAATGCCCAAGATGACACCAAAGCTTGGTGCATCAATAAGATCAAAAACCACCCTTTCGGTATGACCATTATCTGCCACTAAAGTCAATGGTTCAGTGTTAAATTGAATCATTCCCGAAGACAAAACCGAACCATCAACAGCCCTCACAGACTCAGGTTCCTCCTTGGCAACAAATTTTAGATTCAATTTATGGGCAAACTCAATATCGAAAAAATTTCCTGTAGCCCCTGAGTCCAAAAGTACAGGAATACTATGTCTTTGAAGAGTAGTTAAAATAAAGACCATCCGAATAGTAAAATGTTTGGGAATATGTGTAGTTACATTGGTGACAAATTTGGAGATCTGGCAACGGATCTCCTTGTGGAAGACCTCGTCTTAAATCACCTCGCCCCTACAGGACTGAGTACATTTTTCGCTGTGGAGCATGCCCATCGAGTGCCAGGCGGGAAACCGAAGCCGAGTGCCCCTCCGAGGCCTATCATCACCAGAATTTTCAACTTTAGGGACAGAGACATTATCCTGCAGGCTTCGAGAGTGGGTGGCCCCGTAAAGTTCGAGAACACGACGGTGAGTTTCTACCCGGACTTCACCCAGCTCATTCAGAGGCAAAGGATGGGGTTTCATGGGGTGAAGAGAAGGCTGAGAGACATGGGCCTGAAATATGTGATGCTATTTCCAACTAGGCTTTGTGTTGAATACAAGGACCGGACATTCTTCTTTGATCGTCCCGAGAGAGTTAGTGACTGGCTGGATACTCTACCCAAACAGAATGACCGAACCGGGCATCCGGGTGGAGCCGAGGGTGGCCTGTTGGAACAAGAGTGACTTTATGATTCCCGACTCTCGAACAATTGACATGTCATACAGCTGGGTTCGATGCTTCTCATACCACTGTGTCTTATTCATGTACACCCGAGGGTGGCGGGGGGAGTGGGACTCTATCCTCCTAAGGGGTTCTTTCTGTAGATTAGTTTAATGTTAGGGCGACAGGCACACTGCAAGTTGGTGTGGCTTTTGAGTCTAACGCAGGGGTGCAGGGTGGGGGGTATCGTAACGGTTTCAAGTTGGGGGGTGGAGGGGGGAGTTTGGGTGTTTGGTATTTTTTCTCAAGGCAACGTATTGTTTTCCTTTCTGATTTGGTTACTGTGTTCTTTGTCGGGTGGATTCTGCATTTCTTTCCGGGATGGGGGGTAGTGGGTTGAAACTAATATGTTGGAATGTCAATGGATTGGGAGATAGGATAAAACGGGGTGTGGTGTTACAGTTATTCCGGCGCCTCTCCCCCGATATTGTACTATTGCAGGAAACACATCTGATTGGAAATACGTGCCATGCCATGAATCCGCAAGGGTATCGTCTCGCGGTACACTCTGGATTTACTTCTGGTTCTAGGGGCCTGGGCATCCTTGTCAGGTCCTCTCTCCCCTTGGAAATAGATGATGTAATTCTCGATGATAGGGGGCGCTATGCTGCTCTCACCGGCAGATTGGAGGGGAGGACTGTCTCACTGATTACTGTATATATCCCGCCGGTTCTACAGACCTCGACTTTTGTGGAACTTGGGCGTGTGGTACTGGCGCTCCCAGAGGGTATCCTGGTGATGGGCGGAGACTTTAACTCTGTTGTCTCCGGCAACGTGGATCGCTACCCCCCCAGAGATCTTACCAAGTCTCAATCCTGGTTGAATGGGTTTTTGGAGACCCTGTGGTAAATAAAATATTACCCTGGCATAATTTCTAGGCATTAACAATTAGCATGTATCAAATGAGAGGCAGAGAGTCCGTGGTGTCCAAGTTAAAAGGGCTTTATTCCAATAACTCGAGTTAAGGGAGAATCAGTTCCATCTCCACTGAGGATCAGGAAGGGTCTTCTAACAATTAATCTCTGAAAATCATATATATACATTTCTCCTTGTACATAGGGAGGAACGCTCGAGGCAGAGCAAGAAAGAAAGAGATAAGAGCATGTGGGCGTGCATGAGGGTGTACACTTGATGAGTCATAGGTGTGTGATAGGTGGGTCATAGGTGGGTGGCTACATAGAGGAGGAGTTACATGGCAGGCTGGAACTTTGCCCTACTTGTGCACGCAACTGGATCATGACGTGCAATTGACGTGTAACTGGGAGGAGAGCTGACTTTCAGTCTAGTAGAGAGATCTTTAGTGTCAAGGCGACCAGCACATCTGGTACTATCTGATATCTTGAGTCAGGGATGTATTATCTGAAGCAAAGGTTGCTCATCACTAAAAGACAGAAAGGGCATATATTTCTTTGTGCATTGCATGGGGCTGTGAGCGTTCTACAGATGCAAGTACTGTAATTACATTTAAACGGAGACAGGAAGGCTAGGTCTCTATCTCTACGGACGGGTTCTGTTTATTCTTGTTAACCGGGCAGGAATGTGATTCTGTACAACAAGCAGATAACTATTTTGCAAAACACTGTCTTGGCAACCCTTGCTGGGCCCTTTTCGGCTGAGCTAGAAGTATGCGAGGTCAGGGATACGTAACTGTAGCTTTCAGAGTGTCTGAGCCATGAAAAACCCTTAATTCAGAAAGTGGCTCAGGCTGAACCACAAAAAGGGTTCATCTCGATATTAAACGTGCACAATGCAAAAACATGGGCCTTACTGCTAACTTAACTTTGTTACATGGGAGACTTAATTACTGGCATCTTAAAGCAGGGCGTGATTGCAGAGGCCTTGTAATTCAGGCCACTACGAGAAAATGCATGGGAGGCATGCACATACATGTAACATAGGGTATACGTAGGGGGCATCTTGGTCAGGCAAAATTTCATTTTCCTCATTCCCTCCTTGTCCCCTACATTACCCTTCAGGACACATCTATATTCATGAGACCGTATATTTGATCATACAGCATCATTTGTTCGTCTTTAATCCTTTGTATACGTGGATGTGGAACACATGCAGTTGCACACAGGCCGCAAATGGCCGGGCCACACTGCAGACAGAGACAGCAACCAAATATCATAAGTAGGATCACTCCTAGGAAGGACAACACTTTCCATCCCCAAGCCGATATTACACCCCAGAGCCAACTGGACCAAGTCCATGTGCCTGGGTCTTGATGTATATCATGAGCTATCTTGTGGAGTCGTGTTATCGCTGCATACACAGATGGCGCGTTATTTGGGATGAAAATGCAACAACTAGATCGGATCACTCTACAAGCTCCGCCCCTATCCGCCAAGATGACGTCTAGAACGAGGCGATTTTGAAGAACGACAAATCTAATAGCAGACTGTTCCTGGGTCAAGTTCGCCAGGGCAGATGCAGTCACATTCACTACTGCTTCAAGAGTCCTTGTTAACTTGCGTATCAGTTTACTGTTTTGGACGGGACCTACAAAGAAAAAGAATTCTTTGTTGAAATCTGTATATTGCTCCCAAGCTGTTTCAGTCTGATCAATCCCTGCGGAATCTGTCTCTCTTTTTTGTCTAACATACTCTAGTCGGGAATCTCGATGATAATTGGATGGGGCTAGAAAAACGGGTGGAAGCAGGAACGCTATATAACATGTCCCACCCCAGTCTAAGGGCAGATGTACATAGGCTGTCTGACCGCAAATGAAATAGGTATGGCGTGATGTTTTGAAAGAAGACTGTCCTTTATCATTAAACTCTACTACAGTGTTACACTCGCTGTGTCCCATGAGTACTGAGCCCTTCTTTCTGACACACAAATCACCTTTTGCTGGCAGGACTGAAATAAACGGTGGACCTGTATTTTGCTTGGGCTGAACATTTAACATTATAAAGTTAAGAGATGCATTTCCTTGCTCATACTCTTCATTTTCTAGATCACTTCCTTTCCTTTAGGGAAACCCTTTTTCATCTGGGAAACATGCCTTATTCATTACTTTATTCAAGTTTCCATATATCCAGCCACCTGGATAAGCTATGTACTTTCTGTCTATTGAGGTCATTAAAGCAAACCATGCTTCACATGAACCATTGTGTGAGAACGGTAAAGGATAGAATGGCAGAACTCCCTTCGTTTTCTGATAAGGGGGCAGTTGGCCACATACCCAGCAGTCAGTTGCATTGCTGGTCTGGTGAGAATGGTGTAACATACGAATGAATGTATTGTTACGTAGTGCAAGTCGATATGACAATTCATGAGGTGGCAATTCACTAAATGTATGCTGTATGGTGCTGTTACTGGAAGGTGTATATGTGAGGAAATAGGAGGAAAGAAAACATGGAGTATTAAACTGACACAGATTATCACAATGCACAGAAGAAAAAGAATAATCAAAGTAACTATACATCTACTGCGTAATAGCTTGCAGTATTTTGCTTTCATTTGGGTTTTCTCACTATTCTCGTCTGTGATCTGATACATGTCAGAAATCTAGTCTAACCGATTCACCACCGAGTGTACTTAGACAATTAAACTACGTCTGACTTACTAGATCGCAACTTAGATTTATACTCCTGCTGTGGAGTCTTTTCTAGCAAAGGCGGCGCAAACGACGCAAAGTCTTTAATGTCATGGTTCTGTTCAAAAGTTCCAGATTGTCCAAAGTATTTTCTGCAGTGTTCCACTTTAATAGCGGTCCTCGTGGTCAGTAATACCAACTTCGGCGTCTTCCAGCGCGGCTCAAGGGGGCTTGAACGATCAAAATTCCGGACAAGAATAAAATCGCCTGGTGATATGGCATGCTCCTTGACCTGGGTGTTGTCAGGGAAGGCGGCGGCAACCTGTGAACGACAAGAAAGTAGTGCAGACATCAAGGAAGCCAGGTAATCTGTCAGCATGTTACTGTCAACATCAGTAATTTTCTTTTAGGCATAGGCGTACCCCACATATTTGGCGGTCTACCGAAAACCACTTTGTACGGAGATAGGCCTGTTCTGGAATGAGCTACCATACGCATGTAAAAGAGGGCAACCGGCAAGGCTACCATCCAATCCACGCCTTTTTCTGCACATATCTTAGCTAGTTTCGTTTTGATTGTCTGGTTATGTCTTTCTACAAGGCCTGCTGCTTCGGGGTGTCTTACACAATGAAACTTCCAATTATAACCCAACAGAAGAGACACTTGTTTCATTAATTCAGAGGAAAATGGCTGACCGTTATCTGAATAGATGACACGGGGCAATATCTGGGGAAGAACTCGCGCACCAATTGCCTGGCTGTTGTCACAGCAGTGTAATCTGGAACTGGATATGCTTCTGTCCATCTAGACAGTGCACACACAACTACCAAGACATACTTGTAACCTTTACATCTGTCCATTTGGATATAATCCATCTGGAGGACCTCAAAAGGGTGGTCAGGAGGATGAAATCCGCCTTGTTCCACCGGAATGCCTTTACCTGGATTGAACTGGCAACAGATCATACATGTTCGTACTTTCTGTTTCGCTGCTGCACGCATGTGCTTGTTACACCAAATATTCTGTAAGCTGTCTATCATTGCTTTTTCTCCTAAGTGTGCTGGACTATGTGCTGTGTTTATGATTACTTGTACCATAGAATCTGGAAGAAACCATGTACCTTTTCCCTTAGTCATCCAACCTTGGTCAGCCTGGACCCCTCCTTGTTCAGTCCATTTCTTTATCTCATCTGTAGTGGCATGTGTCTGTATGTCTAGTACATCTTGAGAAGGATCCCTGACTGTCATGCATTTTGTCAGTAATGGTACCTCTGTCCTTGTCGTGTCTGTTGGTGTCTGGGCTGTAAGTTTAGCTGTTCGGTCTGCCAGGTCATTACCCTGGGAAATGGTGTCTGTAACTTTGGTATGAGCTCTGCATTTCAGGATAGCTATGGCTATAGGTAAATGTATTGCTTCTAACAGGGCTTGAATAAGCGGACCATGCTGCTACTAACTCTCCTGCACTCGTTCTCATGCATGATCCATCTATATAGAGCATCAGGTCAGGGTCTGGAAGTGCAATATCTGTCAGGTCTTGTCTTGGTTTCGTCACTATATTCATTACTTCCACACAGTCATGTGGTGGTGCATTTACTGTACTTGAGGGCAAAAGTGTTGCAGGGTTCAGAATATTACAACGTCTGATCTCTATGTGTGGCTGAAATAATGTCAGTTCATATCCTGTCAGTCTCGCTACAGTCAAGTGTTGTGTCTGTGTCCTGTTTAAGAGAACTTCTACTGCATGTGGTACTTGTACTATCAGAGGGTGTCCCAACACTATTGAGTCACTTTGTCTTATGGCTAGGGCTGTTGCTGCAACTGATTTCAGGCACGCAGGCAGAGCCTGGGCCACTGGATCTAGTGTACTAGAAAAATAAGCACACGGCTTGTGTTTTCCTGCTTGAGCTTGTGTGAGGACAGATAACGCTGTCCCATCTCGTTCAGTTACGAAAAGCATAAAAGGTTTACTGTAACATGGAGTCGCTAAAACTGGCGCTTGACATAATGCTCTTTTTAATTCCTCAAATGCCAAGGTGTGTTCTTGTGTCCAAGGGAGGACAGTCGGAGTGGCTGCTTCCTGAGTTGTCAATTGTATGAGTGGTTTGGCTAGAAAGGCATACTGGGGAATCCATTGCCTGCAGTATGAAGTGAGGCCAATAAAGGCACGTACTTCCTTTTGTGTCTTTGGCTGTGAAAGGTTGTGTTAGCTGTCTACCCTCCTTGGAAAGCAAGTGTCCAAGGTACACCACTTGCTTTTCACAGAATTGCAGCTTTGAAGGGGACACTTTGTGTCCCTTGTCTGTCAGAAAGTGTAAAACTGTCAGTGATGCATTTTCGCAGTCTGGTTCAGATCCTGTTGTAATTAGGATGTCGTCTACATACTGTATCAGTGCTGTGTTGGAAGGCATGTCAATACTGTCCAGCTGTCTCTTCAATGCCTGACTGTAAATACTAGGGCTCATTGCAAGAGCGAAACTCCTGCCAATTATTCTGTTTACACTACGAGGGAAAACTATTCATTTGCAAGCATGCACTTTTTTAAAGTCAATGAAACTTCCAGTGTTGACTGTAAGGAAGAGCAACTTGACCCCCACCTTATATAAACATTTCTTCCGCGGAAAGGAATTGGAGTATGGCCAATGATAACAAGACAGGCACTGCTCGGAGCTCCAAGAGTGAAAAGCCCTCCCTTCACAAAATATCTTTCCCTGGGAGCCAGGCCACTACGGGGCCTGGCTGAACGCCAGGCCACTACGGGGCCTGGCTGAACTATGGTTCAGCCTGAGCCACTTCAAGGTCGAAAAACACATTCTGTGTAATTCAAAACATATCTGTACCCAGGCCACAGGGCTAACCAACATTCTCTAACTTAACTGAAGCAAATTTAAAACGTGATAAAAAGCATCCTAAAATCAGTAATTAATAAGGACTTATTTTTTTTATTTCGTAGTTTAGACACATGCTAGCATTTTAAAATAATTATATCATAAAATATTGATACTAGCTGCAAAGGAAAAAGAAACAGAACAACATGGCATGGAAACACACCACATTTTACTTTTTGAAAATAACATGTGAAACACCATAATTTTGCTTTGCATAACCAAGATTTTCATAATTAAGTGTGCAAGCTCTTCTATTCTACCTATTAAAAGGGCCAGATTCATCTTTTTCAAAAAGCCATGTTTTCTAATTGAGTGGATTAACTGTCACACGCTATTCTAAAGGGCAGCTTGCATTGGGAAAAATAATGTATATTTTGTAGAACACATTTCTATTTAAAAAAACAAAACACACGGTTGCATTACACTAATTAAAAGCACATTCTATGATGGGTCTGTTTTATATTTTCTTCTCAACCGTGCCTTTGAAAGGAACCCTCAGCCGTGAAAACATTAAAGCACCCTCTGTGCAAACCCTTATCTCAATCAGACTGGTTTATTTACAACTTACCGACTTCTGAGTCAAACACATTAAATCAAGTGTTCCAAGGCAAACCCACACGAATACGTGGATAGAATGTTAAATGAACACTTCTATACTCTCCATGCAAAATGTTACCATTTCAGTCAGCAAGCTGACAAAGCACATGGACAGACCCAGCAACCAATGAAAAAGTTAAATCAAACCATCATTCATCTCACCACTCACTGACTTTTAGTGTCAGCTCACATAACCATGCATGTTAAACAGCATGTTAAAACAAATACTAACTTCTCAATACAAGATATTAACCCTTTGGCAGCTGAAGCACAATCATTCCCCAATGACTGCAGTACATGGGAAAGTCATGAACTCATTTCTCCACGTTATCACATAACACGTACGCACATCTTCAGAACCTTTTCTTCAAGCACTTGAAAGAGATCCAGCTCTCTCCTGCCTAACGTAATGATAACATGCTCTGCACAAACCATAACCACATGGCGCTATTCACAAGCCATATTCACAAGAAACTCAACAAGTCATAATAATGACATGCTCTTCATAAACCATATTTACAAGGAGCTATTTACAAGGAACTCCACAGTAAACTTATCTGGCCGATGGGGGCAGAGGGAAATCTGCGTTTACGTAGTCTGGTGCGGGCTCTTCTAGATAGGAGGAAATAAAAGCCTCTGATGCTGTCGGCTTTATTCTACATACTCTAAATGGTACAGGTGGTGGCGTTCGTGACCTACTGGGACTTACTGAGGTGGTCACTCTAGCTAGTTCTTCTGACAGGACAGGATAAATACCAGTAATGACGGCATTTCTTTCTCAGTCAGTCTTTTCTGTTTTGACCCGTTCCCCCCCCCCTCCCGTAGTTCTTTTTCTTTGGCTGTTTCCCCTGCTTGTCTAGTTTTATCTGCTTTATTCAATTCTTTCGCTATCCTCCTATGTGACTCTTTGCGCCACAATTCAATGGCATCTTTCTGAGAGGGTCTTGACTTCTTTTTCCATAGCGCTTCCTCTACTCTCATAATGCATTCAGGATCCCATGTTCCTGAGATAGGCCATCTATACTTTTCCTCCAGGTCCTTTGTATAGTCTACCCAGAAATCAAAAAACAAAATGGCGTCTAACCCATGCTTATTATACATATAATGACCAGGTGTGTCTCTAGGCGGGATGTTAACTGACTCTTCTAGTATACCTTTTCTGGTCCCTATCCGACGTAACTTCGAAAACAGTGGCATGTTTGAAACCAATATTCACAAAAATAGACTGAAACAATCAACAATCATTCACACACAAACAAATATTAAGCACTAAAACAGTTACAACCTAAACTGATACAGAGAGCTAAACATGTACTTGAAAAACGTTATGCACTGAAATACAGTACAGCCATACCGGTCTCAGAAATGAGACACGTCTTTACCGTGCCCACGTTTTACCGTGGGCCCGTCTTGACCGTGCCCACGTTTTACCGTGGACCCGTCTTGACCGTGTTCGTGTGAACGAACCCGTCTTTACCGTGCCCACGTGTTACCGTGGACCCGTCTTTACCGTTTTCACGAATAACGTGAACCCGTCTTTACCGTGCCCACGTGTTACCGTGGACCCATCTTTACCGTGCTCAAATAAATGAACCCGTCTTGAACTTTATGCATTCCCCATAGTGGTACTCACCGGGAAGCAGGACTGAGGGAGTAAGCAGGAAGTCCCGCTGGTGCGCACTTTGAAGTCCGTCACGGCTGTAGAAGGGGCCAAGAGCTGTACCTACGTCACCGGCGCGTGGGGAAAGGGATAGTCCCTGTATTCGGGCGCCAAATTAATGTGGTAAATAAAATATTACCCTGGCATAATTTCTAGGCATTAACAATTAGCATGTATCAAATGAGAGGCAGAGAGTCCGTGGTGTCCAAGTTAAAAGGGCTTTATTCCAATAACTCGAGTTAAGGGAGAATCAGTTCCATCTCCACTGAGGATCAGGAAGGGTCTTCTAACAATTATTCTCTGAAAATCATATATATACATTTCTCCTTGTACATAGGGAGGAACGCTCGAGGCAGAGCAAGAAAGAAAGAGATAAGAGCATGTGGGCGTGCATGAGGGTGTGCACTTGATGAGTCATAGGTGTGTGATAGGTGGGTCATAGGTGGGTGGCTACATAGAGGAGGAGTTACATGGCAGGCTGGAACTTTGCCCTACTTGTGCACGCAACTGGATCATGACGTGCAATTGATGTGTAACTGGGAGGAGAGCTGACTTTCAGTCTAGTAGAGAGATCTTTAGTGTCAAGGCGACCAGCACATCTGGTACTATCTGATATCTTGAGTCGGGGATGTATTATCTGAAGCAAAGGTTGCTCATCACTAAAAGACAGAAAGGGCATATATTTCTTTGTGCATTGCATGGGGCTGTGAGCGTTCTACAGATGCAAGTACTGTAATTACATTTAAACGGAGACAGGAAGGCTAGGTCTCTATCTCTACGGACGGGTTCTGTTTATTCTTGTTAACCGGGCAGGAATGTGATTCTGTACAACAAGCAGATAACTATTTTGCAAAACACTGTCTTGGCAACCCTTGCTGGGCCCTTTTCGGCTGAGCTAGAAGTATGCGAGGTCAGGGATACGTAACTGTAGCTTTCAGAGTGTCTGAGCCATGAAAAACCCTTAATTCAGAAAGTGGCTCAGGCTGAACCACAAAAAGGGTTCATCTCGATATTAAACGTGCACAATGCAAAAACATGGGCCTTACTGCTAACTTAACTTTGTTACATGGGAGACTTAATTACTGGCATCTTAAAGCAGGGCGTGATTGCAGAGGCCTTGTAATTCAGGCCACTACGAGAAAATGCATGGGAGGCATGCACATACATGTAACATAGGGTATACGTAGGGGGCATCTTGGTCAGGCAAAATTTCATTTTCCTCAACACTGGGCCTGGTGGATTGTTGGAGGTTGATGCATCCGAGCAGGTACAATACACCTTCCACTCTGGAGCCCATGGCAGTCTCTCTAGACTCGACTATGTTCTGATTCCAGCGGCGCAAGCCTCCTCTGTCAGAGAGATAAGACACCTGGCCCGGGGCATATCCAATCACTCCCCACTGTAGCTCAGCATGGATACTACTATGAGTAATGCGGTGGGGGGTCGCTCCGATAAACCCCTGGTATCTTCACAACCCTAAGACCCGCGCCGAGTTGATAAAGTCCCTCGATCACTACTTTGTTGAAAATGTGGGATCTGTGTCCTCTGCTGTATCATTGTGGGAGGCTTTTAAGACTGTGACAGGCTTTGTCTCTAATCGCTGGTGCCATGAAAAGTAAACATGAAGAAGAGGCCCGTCTAGAGACTGAAATAACCGAGCTGGAAAGTGACTTGGAGCTTGGCATGACCCGTGCTAAGCTTCATTCCCTCAGCCTTAAACAACTAGATTACAGAGCCCTGGTGACTGATGCTGCGAAAGTCATGAATAGAGAGCAACAGGGCAGACTGTATGATGTTGGAGATAAGGCAGGTAAATTGATCGCGTGGCTGGACAAGAAAGAAAGGGTGAGTCGTGTGGTTCCCGGGATTGAGAAGCTTGATGGAGTGCGTGTGACGGATCCGGCTGACATTGTTGAGTGTTTCGTGGAACATTTCCGAACTGTTTATTCTCCGGTCTCTGATAGGCTGGAGGAAGACTCTCATCTGTTGCTCCGCGATATTGCGTTGCCCTGCATGTCTGAGGCTGACAGAGACCTAATGGACGTGGCACTTTCGGCCGATGAGGTAGCTACCGCTATTCGTTCCGTGCGTTCTGGCAAGGCCATGGGTCCCAATGGCCTGCCCATTGAATTATACAAATTGCGTCCTGATAAAATGGCTCCGTATCTTCGTGATATGTTTCTAGAGTCACGAGACATCGGCTCCCTTCCTCGTGATCAGCGTCTTGCCACTATCGTGGTGATTCATAAGGAGGGGAAGCCGCGGGATCGCTGTGCTTCGCATAGGCCCATCTCGCTTCTAAATGCCGAACCGAAAATTCTTGCCAAATTATTGGCCGTCTGATAAAGGTGATTGGTGATTTGGTCCACCCGGATCAGTCCGGTTTTATCTCACACCGTAATACGGCACTCAACCTGCGGCGCTTGCATGGTGCTCTCGCGAGGGCAGCGTCTCTTCGTGAGCCGGCCATTTTGGCTTCCTTAATGCCACGATGGCCTTCGATACACTAGAGTGGCCTTATGTCTGGGCCACTCTTGCGAAATTTGGTTTTGGTCCTGGATTCATCGGTTGGGTGAAACTTTTGTATGAGGAGCCACTGGCGCAGGTGGTTGTGAATGGCCGAGTATCTGAGTCTTTTGTCCTCGGGAGGGGCACACGGCAGGGCTGTCCGTTGTCACCACTACTTTTCGCCCTCACCCTGGAGCCACTGGCTGCCTGGCTGCGGTGGAAGCCCTCGATTAAGGATATCCAATGGTCCCCGGATTTCGAGGATCTCGTATCGCTCTACGCAGATAATATCTTGTTGTATCTCATGTCCCCTCGAAAATCGCTGAATGTTTTGTTTGACGTGCTTACTTCGTTTGGAAAGAACTCGGGCCTTGTGATCAATTGGACTAAATCCTGTGTGTATGTGCTTTCGGGTGGTCTCCCTCCCCTGCCTCGCAGGTGCCCTATTCAGGTCTCACCGACGGGATTCAAGTACTTGGGGATTTTTGTATCTCTGGACCCCGCTGCTCGCTATGAGCGTAATCTGCTCCCTCCTCTTTAGAGGTTAAAGCTAGATGTCGTGCGCTGACGCTGCGCTGGCGCAGACTGCCGCTATCTCCACTCGGGCGCGCAGCTCTTTTCAAAATGATGTCCTTGCCGCGGTTTTTGTACGCGCTCCAGAATACGTTCGATACTATTCCGGTGAGCTATTTTCGAGAGGTGGAGAGCCTCCAGAGACGTTTAATCTGGGATGGCCGTTCACGTATCGCCCTTGCTAAACTCACACTTCCCTGGTACAATGGAGGTATAGCACTTCCGGATATCAGGCGTTATTATTGGGCCTCTCAGCTGAGTGCGATCAATCATGCAACGTATGCTCCTGTCTCTAACCCTGCATTTGAGATGGACAAATATCTACTACCGGGCGGGGACTACAATAGGGCGCTCTATTCCAAGGTGGCGGGGAAGGATTTATCTGGACCCACCAAGATCGCTGTACGAGTGTGGCATGATGCGACTGCGGCTGTGGGATGGAGGGATCGATTGACTCGAGCGACCCCTCTGTATGCGTCTGAAAGATTGGGATGTCTCTGGAAAACGAAAGGCTTTGAAAAATGGGATATCATTGGTATCAGTAGGATGGGCGACCTCAGGGCCAAGGGCAAAATCAAGACCTTTGTGGCATTAAAGATAGAATATGACCTGGGTGATAGGGAATTCTTCAGGTATGCACAGATTCACCATGCTTTGAATTCGGTTTTCCCTGCGGGAACCGACATCCCCGAGTCCTCCCCCCTTGAAGATCGGGTCCTCGACGGCTACGTGCTCGACAGCATTATTTCTTTGATATACAAAAAGTTGATCAACAGTCGGGTGGATCTGTTGGTGCGCCTCAGGGAGGGTTGGACCGGTGACGGTCTGGAGCTGGATGACGAGGATTGACAATCTGCATTATCCTCGCCCAAGGAAGTGGCGATTCCTGTCAGTCTCTGACTCGTTCAGCTCAAAATCTTACATCGTGTATATGTTACGGGTCCACGCTTGATTTGTATGGGCTATTCCTCTGATGGGTTTTGTAAGCGCGGTTCTGGAATGGTTGAACTTTCCATCATATCGTCTGGGAGTGCCCGGAGGTGGTGACGTTCTGGAGTCGTGTGCATGCTGTGATGGAAAGTGTCACTGGAGTGGTATTATTGCCCGAAGCCAGACGCTGCCTGTTGAATGTGTGGGAGCCAAATGATTATAACGTGGCGCAGATGCAGTGGGCGACCCTTGGGAATATGATCGCTAAGAGAGACATTGCGCAGTTGTGGGGTTCCCAGTGGCCACCCACGGTATCGGTGTGGAAGGAGAACATGGACAGGTGTATGTACAGAGAGAAGACTGTGTATGTGGCGCGGGGCAGACCTCGGAAATGGAATAAAATTTGGAGCCAGTAGAACGCATACCGGGGGAACATATGTACGCCTCCACTTATGGGGAGCCAAGATGTCCCCCTCTCCCCCTGATCCGACATTCTATGTACTTCGTTCTTTCTGTTATCTCTGATTTGTTTCCCCGCTGACCCCCCCCTCTCTGTAGTGCTGATCTGCTTTATAACACTTTGATCGAATGTCCTTCTCTGTGAACACATGTCCATTCGCACTGTATTTTGCCTTGTATGTTGTTTCTTTTTTCTTAATAAAAGTTTATAAAAAAATAAAATAAAATAAAACCACATTCTTGCACTTTATCGGATGACATTGGTACTTATGTTGTCATTACGGAATGTGTTAATGGGCTCCCTTTGTCCATTACTCAAGTTGGATCTGATTCTTCCCTTCTTGCCTTGACTGGTGAACAATTTATTTGAACAAGTCTTTGGCGACCAAGTCACTAAAGACATCCAGATTATCATGAGGCAAGGAGGAGTTATATGTAGCTTGCTTTTCGAAGCGAGTTAGGCTTCCCTGATCTATCTGTGCCTCATTGCCAAGTAACGCTTCCCGCTATTTCGTAGCACATATATTTCCATTATCCAGACCAGCCAATGTCATGAAGTATCAGTGTCTCTTGAACACAAGTCATATTTTCTGTATTGGGCTCCCCCATTCTCATGTTCATTGGCTTGGGTCTGATTTTACGATGATATCTTAGAAACGGAAATATGTCAATTCTACATGAACTGTAATCGAAGTCCCTACTAGGGCAGAAATATAAGCCGAGGTTCTGGATATTTAGTTCATCCATTGTCATTTAATGTTGTGATGAGTTATTAATTTCTCTTCCTATGGGGTGAGTTATCTTTTTCATTTGCTCTTTCCTGTCTTTCTCTTCCTCTGTTTGTGTGGATATTCCATTGTCCGTCCTTGTCTCAGTAAACCCTACTCAGCTAAAAAAGTGGCAAGTAGGTTTTTTTCCTAGGTAGAGTCGTCCAAGTCACCTTCTGAGCTTGATTCCTCTGTCAGAAGTTCATGTCATCTTTGTGTCAATGGAATTTTGACTGCTCTCCTTACTTATTCGTATCATCTTACAAAGTTTAAGACTCTTTGAGGACAGTAGTCTTGCTTTTCCCTTTAAAAGTTCCTCTTTTGTAGCTATTACCTCTTTCTTGTCACTTGTTCATCATTCTCGTTGTCCTTAAGTTCAGCTCTTATTTTCAATGCAAAGTTGGAGAACTCCATCAGACTGCAGACTTAGAACTGTAAAAAAAAAAAAACAAGTTAGCAGGCCTTTTCCATCTATGAACTCATGATCTGGAACAACATCCCTGTATCCATCAGGACCGCCCGACATTGCTCCCGTTTAGGAAAGAGTTGAAGACTCCCTTCTTTAAAAATAATTTATGCTCATCTTTGGCCCTAGCTTTAGGCTAGGTTTGCAGTATAGAAATAACATATAGATACATACATAAAGAAGCTGGCCAAGCCTACACTAACGTTTGAATACTTTTGAAAAAACTCTTGTGAACATGTTCATGGGAAAGTTGGGAATGGTTATCCCACCAGAGCACCCCTGGCATCAAGTTAAGATTTTATCAAGAGTAACAAGTCCACCTTTTAAGCCACTACATGACTGCAAGCCTTAATGGAGATAGTTGTCTACCTAGTAGCAGTCACTTCCTCAAACAGTTAGCAAACTACACACCCCATAAGTAGATGAACAGTTCCTGCAAGTTTACAAAGACAAAGTTAAATATGCTCCAAGAGTTAAACATGCACTCATGCTCTACATTATCAGAATTGAAAATGTATGAAAAATAAGACAGTTTATTGCACCGGCACAATTTGGCAAATGGTTTTCTACTCGTGCGGAGACTAGGGGTGGGCGGAATGTGTGTAGTCATGTTACGCAAAGCTCTGCGAAAAAAATCTCCGTGAGCACGCAGAATTCTGCGAACACGCTGAATTGCTTCTTCCGCCTGTTCACAATGATTTTTTCCTGTACGCAAACGCTGTTTGCGTGCTCGGGGGGAAATATCTTGCGAACACACATTTTGAAAGCGTGAACAAGCAAAAAATTCTACGAAGCCGCGGATCGCGGAGGTTTTGGCAATTCCACTTTCTCCGCGGAATGTGAAATTACCCAAATTCCTCAAATTCCGCAAGTGGAACTGAATTTACCACCCAGGCAGAGTGGAGACACCACATAGAAATACCACAGGCTGAGTCCACGTGTGATAAAGATGCAACCATGGATTTTCTACCCAACATACCTGTAGTAGATAATTGTAAAGCAGAAACATGTGGTTCTGTGCATACTTTCATAAAGTATTTCTCTGGTGACATCAATGCAAGGAATATAACCAGAAGTGTTTAATTGTTCTAAGCATATTAGTAACTCAATTAGCCATTCTTTCGTTTCAATCAATCAATCAATCAGCGGTTTATATGCTACTCACCTGTGAGGGTCTTAAGGCACTGGGGGTGGGGGGAGCAGCTCCGGGTCTGTCGAAAAGCCAGGTTTTGAGGCCCTTCCTGACCGTGTGGAGGGTTGGGGAGCGCCTGATGTTGACCGCGAGCTTGTTCCAGGATTTGGCTGCGATGTAGGAGAAGGTTCTACCGCCGGTTCTGTTTCTGCTGATGCGGGGAAACTCTGCCAGGGCGAGGTCAGTGGAGCAGAGGGTCCTCTTTGGTAGGTGGAAACAAATTCGGTCATTGAGGTATGTGGGTCCGATGTTGAGGGATTTGTAGGCGTGGGTGAGGAGTTTTAAGGTGATCCTCTTCTCAACGGGAAGCAAGTGGAGACTTCGTAGGTGTTGGGTCATGTTTGTGGCGTGGTGTCCCTAGAATGAGCCTGGCTGCGGCGTTCTGAACCTTACCTATTCTTCAAAGTTATGGCACAACCTGTGATGTGCCACAGCTTGCTGCAAATGGAAAATGTTACTCACTTGCATGTTGCAGGCTCACATGCATCACCCACTTGCTGTATGGTTGGAAAGTATATAGGTTGCTCAGATTAAGCAGTTTATTTTTTTAATTTTACACATATAAGCAGTTGTACTCCAATGGAGAAAACAACACACTGATTTTAATTGAAGTCTGCGCGCTGATGCATTATGCCTTTCTGTATAGGATTACGAGTCGTTCTCCAGATCAAAACTCAATCTTCAATTAATTTATTTTTAGTAGTCAGAACCCAACCCATGAGAGATCACTACATGTGAACTGTAGAACTACAAGCAACAAATGATTGTTTACAGGTAGTAACATTTTCCTTCCTTCATATATATTACTGTCCACCTTTCTCATATTATAACTGTGCATTTCTTTCAAGAAATATTTCCCACGTATAATTTTCAGTGTTCATTTCATTCTGCAGCACAGCAGTCGCAGACAGAAAGTATGAATAGGAATGAGAAACGTAAAGCTTCTAGAGGAAGGAAGAATTTTGCTTTGAAAATGAATGAAAGAAAACACCAAGGAATAGACAAAAGACAGAATGTTAACAATAAAACACTACCTGCAAAGCAGAAAAGAATATGCACATGCGTAAGAGCTTACGCCTGTGCTGAGTGTAAGAAGACATTTACTGGAAAGACGCATCTTTTACTGCACAAACAAACACACACAGATCGGTACCCCTACACTGAGCATGAAGTGAGGTTTGCTAATAAGGTAACACATGAAAAAACTCACAAAGGAGAGCGGCCTTTTCACTGCAATGTCTGTGAGAAAAGTTTCACTCAGAAGGGAAATCTTCTACAACATCAAAGCGTACACACAGGAGAGAAGCCTTATCACTGCACTGTGTGTTCCAAACCCTTTTCTCAGAAGGCACACCTTGTAATGCATCAAAGAACTCACACCGGAGAGAGGCCTTATCACTGCACTGTGTGTTCCAAGAGGTTTTCTCAGAAGGCGACCCTTGTACGGCATCAAAGCGTACACACAGGAGAGAGGCCTTATCACTGCACTGTGTGTAGCAAGAGCTTTGATCTTAAGGCAAACCTTGTACGCCATCAAAGAACACACAGGCGACTGCCGTGACGCCGTACAGGATATGGAAACTGCTGTAAACAAAAGGTGGTGCTCAGCAACCTCAAGTAACACATACAAGATGGAAACCTTCTTGAAGCACTGCCAAAAACCCTTAATTTAAAAAAAGAAATCTGATCTTTTACATCATCTAAGAATCTTCAGCTAAAGTTAGATCTCCTATGACATCTAACAACCCTTCCGGGCTGAGATCCTCCCTTTCCTCTGAATGTCAGAAGAGCTTTGAGTTAAAGGACAAACTGTAACGTTCGCAGCGTCTCCAAACAGAATGTAGGTTTTTCAACGTCACTAATGTCATTTCACCAAGCAACGAACTTCGTAGAGGCTGCTTCACTGCGAATTAAACCTGTCAGACTCCCATGAAATGTGTGCAGTGTTGAAGACATGTTACCAAGTGTGGATCATAAACTATCCTGATATACATAACGTCTGGGATTCAACAACAAACTATTGAAAGACCTGAGCACATGGGAAAAAGAAACTAGCAGAAGAAATAGGAATCAAAAACCACTTGAGGGCAAAAAATATAAACTCACTAAAGCAGGAACATCTACTCCCTATCAGTATCTTCAGACCGGCTGTGTAAATATTCTGTACAACCCATCCAGGCTGAGAGATCAAAAGAGGATTCATGGATGTCCAGATTCTAACAACTTACAAAGGTGGCACCAACCATATGATTCTGCAGTTTCAACTGCGGAGACCGTTACACAATTCATAATGTTTTGAGATGGTATATTCTGGTGAGAATTCTCTTTTTTTTTTATAATCAATTGTATTATCATTTGAAAAGAAAAAAAAAGACAGCATACATCTTACACTGTAAAGCCAATTCCATCTCCAACAGACAGTAAAAAACCCCACTGTGTGGGTAGGAGTATTTATGCAAGCCACCCAAGCTGGAAAGCAGCACCCCGATACACGGGAGAGCCAAAGCTGGCAATTTAAAACAGTAGGTTCAGCCATTTGCCCCAAACCCTATGGCACCTTCTGGGACAACCATGTTCCTCCTGGGCCACTCACCAATCCACTCCCTGGTGCGACTTTCGCAGGGTAGGGGGGTTGGGCTGGGCCCAGGCTGCAGCAATATCTCATTTAGCCACAGCGACCGCTGTTCCCTGAAAATGTTTGTCCGCTCTAGAGCAGTTCAAATCTTCAAATACACCCAGGAGAAGAAGTAAGGGATCGTGTGGAACCTGCCAACCCAAGGTCTGTATGAGCTCAGATTTCACCTCCGACCAGAAGGGGTCAAGGCCTGGGCAAAGCAAACTATATGGTAGAAGTCGGCCGGAGTTTGGCCGCTATTTTGGTCAGAATTAAATACCCAAAAACTAACGTTCACATACATTACAAAACAAAGCAGATTGTCCGATAAAGACACTGTAAGGAGTATTTAATCTCATTGTGTGATGTGTTTTGTGAGGTCAGTTGTGTCCTGTTCTAGTGTGAGGGGTGAGATTGACAACTAGACAAAGGACACTGCTGCAATGAGCTCTTTGCCAAGAATGTCTTATTTTACGCAATAAAACTTTGCTAATAAACCAATCTGCCTGCCTGTTCCATGTGGTGATGAGACTGGAGATACTTCAAACTCATCAGTACGTTCAGAGTGTCTGTTTTCTATCTTGGTGATTAGTCTGTCCCGGAAGAGGGTGGGGAGGAACTTACGCCCCCCTGCAGACCTTCCACCACCCGCCCCGAAGATGTGAGGCGTTCCAGTGTGTAGTTCGCTCCATCGCTGTGTTTATTAGAGTAGTGCAAGCGTTACAAGTACACTTTGCACTGTTGATGTTTCCGAAGAAAACTTTTGAAGTTTAATAGTGTAATTGCTTTGGGAACACCTTTGTCCCTTGGACCTTTTCCTTTACTGAGCGTATTGGTTGGCTTAAAATAGTCGATTACTCTGGACACTGTGCCATCTGTGAGCGCACAAGGCGTGCCTCCAAACTATTATATGGAAGCAACAGCACTAGTGTATGAAGTCTTGAATCATCCTGGTGAATGTTGTGTGCCCCCCACAAGATCCACCCATAGTCATCAGTGACCATGAAGCAAAGGACAGACAGATGCCTGGTGCGAGGCTGCTCTGGGGTCACTCAGACACCAGTGCCCATGTCGCCACCCCTATCCCCCACAATGTTTAACATCTACGTCTCTCCTTGGGCCTGACTTATCAGGAGGCATGGATTTGCCCTGGTCTCATATGCTGATGATTCTCAGCTTGTTATCTTTATCTTCAATCAGCCTGAGGCCACAGTCGCCGGGTTTCATGCTTCTCTCACTGAGATCATGACCTGGATGAACCATAGCTTCCTGAAAATGAACACTGACAAAACGGAGGTGATCAAGTTTGGCCCTGGCCGGTGCCTGTGGAATGACTCCTAGTGGCCGGTTGAGGCCGGGGAATGCCTGTGTCCTGTCCCCAAGGTCAGGAACCTCGGAATCATCTTCGATGACCAGTTTAATTTTTCTGCCCAGGTAAACAGTCTCACTTCCTCCTGCTTCTTTTTACTAAAAACCTTGAGAAAAATCTTGCCTTTTTTCTCACAAGAATTGCAAAAGACGGTGGTGGTGGCGCTCTTCCTGTCTAAACTGGACTATTGCAATGCTATTTTTTGGGCATTGATAAGACCCAGCTGAGAAAACTGCAGTCTCTACAGAACACTGCAGCAAGATTACTTCTAAACATTCCTAAAGGACAATCAACCTCGGCAGGAATTAAGTCACTGCACTGGCTTCCCATCCAGCAGCGGGTGGAATTTAAGGCCTTATGCCTGGTGTACAAAGCACTTTATGGCGGAGGTGCTGAGGATCTCCAAAACATTTTCCTACCTTATACCCCCCAAGTGCCCTTAGATCTGCTAATTTGGGCCTTATCCAGATTGCTAAGATCAGACGGGCAAGATGGGATGGCAGGACTTTATCAAGTTGTGCATCAAAGTTATGGAACAAAATGCCTATGGCCATGAAATTTCAATCTAATCAGCAGGTCTTTAGGAAGGACTTGAAAACATGGCTGTTCACTTCCACATAGTCCCCCAGTAACACAGGCCATACTTCCTTTCTACATACACTAGCGCCAAGACGCCATGGCAATCGAGCGCTCTATAAACATATATCCTATCCTATCCTATTTGGGCAAGTGCTGGAGTTTGCTGTGGCTGGTAGCAAGCCCTGGATCTGCAGTGACGTGTGGATCTCTAGGAATGAACTAAGTAGCAATGGTGGCATGTATGTGTGTGCAATGATGATACGCCCTGGGGGCTAAGTGAATGATGAGACTAGGAATTGGGGGCCTCAGCTAAAGCTGTGATACTGGATTATTGTCAAGAGCAAGCCAGCGGGTCACAAGATTGCTACAGCTACGTTGACACATTTACGGCATATCAGCCAGACATTAAACTTTATTCGGCTTACACAGGCTCTAAA
Organism: Lissotriton helveticus; assembly: GCF_964261635.1. Classification (NCBI taxonomy): domain Eukaryota; kingdom Metazoa; phylum Chordata; class Amphibia; order Caudata; family Salamandridae; genus Lissotriton; species Lissotriton helveticus. Next base: position 129,121,972 of record NC_136057.1, read on the forward strand.
AGTACAAGTTACTAGCATATTACACTCAAAATTAATTTACTAAAACACAGTGATTTTTTGGCGCCAGATGTTTGTCCCGCGCAGTAAAATCAGTGCGAACAGCACCACGCACAGTGCAAGAGGGCGCTGCATCTTTCCGCCACTTGAGTAGAAGTTCTACTAGAGCGGCAGCTTCCTCAACGTGAAGGGGAGGTTTCTCGACATGAGTGCGAGTGCCCATCCCCGGGCAGCCGCGTTGAGAAATTTGGCAGGGAGATGGTCTAGTGCTGGATTTTCCGTGCTCACGCTCTTCAATTTAACGTTGGTGAGCACAAGCAAGGAAATGTTTTTCTGAACTCCGAGTGCTCTGCGGAGTTTGAAAAACTCCACAAAGTCTGCGAACGGAGCGGAGTTCACCGCCCAGACCTAATGTTTATGTATCTGTATATAAGTGTTGAGAGAAATTTTATTTGAGCTATCACGTCAAGAATTCCAAATTTTATTAAGGACATATTGGTGGGAATAATGCTTTTTTTTCTATTACTGAATTTTCACAGCAACCAATCAACAGGACACTTAAAAACTACATTTCCCATGATGTCAGTAACCACAGTCCACAAACCACTGTCAATTATGCTCAGGTATGGCCAGCACCATCTTACTGCCTCATATTTGAGTATTCTCAGTTTCACACAGTTCATCCACAATATCCGGGTCCTAGATGGGATTACCTTCTTTGTCTAACCTGGAACACTGCAATAGTTGTATAAACGTCACTCAGCTGAAGACCTGTAAAGCTCCAACTTGAAACCTGTTACCTTGTCTAGTATCCAGGTGTCTTGAGACAACATGTCCCAGTTGTTAAAGAAATATCTCATTTTTCCCGCCACCCAAATGTTATTTGACATGGAATAATCTATACCCTGAAAAATAAGCATGGAGGGAGGTCTCGCTCCGGGCGGTCCCCCCTTAATTGAATTATTGTAGTCCTTCTCAGTGGTAAGGGCATCAGGGGCCGAGTACCCTAGTACTTGACAGCTACTCCCTGTAGACAAATAGTTTTGATCTTGCTGGTGCAAACTCTGGCCTCATTTACAAGAGGCCTGCCCAGCTGGAGCGTCACTTTTCTTTTAAAGCCCGTGTGGTGCAGGCCTCTGAATCATATCTACAAGGCGACGCAAAACACTTCATGGATATGGAGTAAGGCTGGGCTGCCCAAAGCGCTGCGTTGGCTTACTCTGCATCAAGGAGGTGTTCCATGGGTGTTGCTGTGGGTTTTCCCACGAAACACCCATTTATTTGACACCGCCCAAGATTTAGACACTCAAGCAAACCTGGGGCAATGCCAAAACCTTACACCTCCCCAAAGCAGGCATAACGAGGAGAAATGTTTTCATTTCTCCTCTTTTATTCCTCTTTCCATGTGTGCCACGTTCTTCAGCAGACATAGACCCCAGTGCACCATGGTGCAAGGGTGTCTGTGTTGGTGCTCGGCTGGAAAATGTGCGCCTGAAAGGCCAGTAATGCACTGTGTCCTGTATGGTGCATTCCTGCTCTTTCAAATGGCGCAGAGCAGTGCACCAAAAACGACTTGCAATGCTGCTGTATGCCAATTCTTGGTAAATGAGGCCCTCAGTGTTCCCCGATCAGTGTACGAGGTGGTATTGAACATGTATTGTGGGTCTAATTATCACAGCTTGACCATGGGCTTATCGCTCGCGTAAAGCGGTGTGGGCACACTGGGGCGTGTGCATCAAAGCTTGCAGTAGAAGACTGCGCTCCACCGATCAGAGAGGGTGCAGTCTGACCCAAATCTACTGCTCCACAGATGGAAACGCTGTGGCAATTACCCACCGATTACATCGCTCGGCAGACAAGTGTAGCAGCTTCTCTTTCAATTACATTAAGAATCAAATAAAAGAATTAATCAAGAAGCAAATACACCGTACATAAGCTTATATAAGAAGATCGGACCACAACCAGATATATGAATGATAACTGTGCTCTTTATAAAGTATACCAAAAAGAGGTATACTGTGCATGGAGCCCAGGGGTTTCCTAATGAGTGGACGGGGTTTGCTTTAGCAATCTTCAAGGTGCTCTTCTAGGGAGTAGTGAGGTCGAGCAGCTTTAGGCTTATCAGAGAGGAGTGTCAGACATCTGTGATACACACAGAGTCAATAAATGGTACACACGACTCAAGGAGATATATAACCCTTGATATATATATATATTTAGGCACCAGAATCAATACAATCAGGTAACAGTGCAATTTTCATAAGCGTCAATGCTATCCTATGGAGGAAAAACAAATGCTGCATACAAGTTCTTTACAGCGACTCACCTGATCAGTCTCGTGATCTTAAGGTGAGTATGGGGCAAGGTCCAAGGCAGCATCAACAGGTCACCCCCAGGGGCACTAGGGCGGCCAGGTGCAGTGGTGCAATACAGCATCTGGTGCCCAATGTTAATCTATGGGGATCGGTCTGGTTGAACAAAGGCTTCGGGTTTGGACTGGGAGGCCAGTCAGGCTGAATCAGCAGGTGGACTCGGCTCTTATGATACTCAGGGACACCTTTGGTCCTCTTTGCCAACGGTGCATGCCGTGTTGGGTTTTTGGTGTCCGGAGTCCTCTCAGTCCTGTTTGGGTGCCTGCAGGCTGCAGGGAAGCAGCTCTGCTGCTCCATGGGCGATCCTGGTTCGTGGGTGAAGTGCTAGCACTTCTTTCAGGCTTCTGCAGACACAGCAGCTGCAGAACAAGTGGTCTTTGTCACAGTTGTCCAGGACAGCAATCCGGTTGGCACCAAGTCAGTTCGTGTCTTCTGTTCCTTCTTGCGAATCTTCACAACCGTCTTCTTGTTTCAGGTCATCAGGATCTGATTTCATGGTGCCAGGAACTCCCCTAAATACTAGATTTACGGGAGTGAAGGGTAGTAGCCAAAGAGTCCTGAGGGAAGTGGGCATAACTCTGTCCCAGAGTTCCTAATTCTGTCATCACAAAGATGACTCTGAGATTTCACGTTCACTCAGGTAGCCCATCTTAGGGGCGGAACTATCCTGAAGGTGAACACACCTGTCTGACTATTAATGTTCCCACCTTGTCCAGGCGCCGAGCAGACCCTGGCCAAGAGGGATCAGCATCCTCTCCTGTGAGCGAAGCCAAGTTCCCAAAGGTGGTGGGCTCTTTGAAGCTCCCTGCCTTAGAATGCTAATTCAGAGGTCATCCTGTGGGAGGGATTGTAAACACCCTCTGCCTGAGCGGGCTTTGTGTCAGACCTCCTGAGAGAAAAAGGCTGTCACCCTTGGGTCCCAGAACCATGTCTGTGGTGGCAGGCTGGCTAGGACCAGTCAGCGTAGCACACTGGTAGTTGGTAGGTTTTCTAAGGTGCCCTCTGGGTGCATGTACTAATAAATCACCACTGGAATCAGCGTGGGCTTATTAATACGAGATGTTTGATACCATCATGTAGTTGGGGAACTCGTTTTCACCAGTGTTCTGCACATGCACTTAAACCCGCTTCCCTGTTCGCTTTTACAGGCAGTAATGGAACTGACCAACAGAGTGCCATAATCTGCTCATGCAGATATGTCCACACATGTAGCATAGTGCTCCCTGCCTTAGGGCTTTAAGTCCTGCTGTAGGGGTGACTTATCCACACTGAATGCAGGGTATGCTGGCATGGCAGACCGGGAGGTGAGCGATGTAGTGTTTTCACTTTTGTCTGCACAAAGACCTGCAGCCTGCTGTGGCAGTGCGTAGGTTTTTGCTGAGGGGTCCCTTAGGGTGGCACAATATATGCTGCAGCTCTTAGGTACCCTCTTTAGCCTCCTTGCCCTAGGTACCTGGGGTACCATTTACTAAGGACTTACAGAGGGTGCTAAAGACATTGCCATTTGTGAAAACAATTGAACAGTTTTGGGAAAGAGATCTGGCAATGTGAACCTGGTTAGGAGGAACCCAATGCACTTCCAGTCAAAATCGCATCAAATACTAGATGAAGTTGGGGTGACCATGTCAAAAAGGGGCACATTCCTACAATACCTTCCTCACTCAAATACTTCCGCATTTATTTTGGCTGCTGAGCAGCAAAAAAGAGGCAGTCAAGATGGTGCTGGCCATATTTGAGGAGAATAAAGGGCAGTGATTGGTAGGCTGTGGTTACTAATATATAGTATATAAATCTGTCTTTTGAGATTACTGCATTATGATTGGCAGCTGTGAAAATTCAGTAAAAAAAAAAGAAAAAGATCAATCAATCAGAATACTTGTAAAGCGTACTACTTACCCGTGAGGGTCTCAAGGCGCTGAGGGGAGGGGGTGCCGCTACTGGTTGAAGAGCCAGGTCTTGAGGAGCTTTCTGAAGGTGAGCAGGTCTTGGGTCTGCCGCAGATGGTATGGGAGGGTGTTCCAGGTCTTGGCGGCGAGGAAGGAGAAGGATCTGCCACCAGAAGTTGTTCGTTGGAGGCGGGGGGACGGCGGCGAGGGCGAGGCTGGCGGAGCGGAGCTGGCGGGTGGGGATGTAGAAGCTGAGTCTGCTGTTCAGGTAGGCTAGTCCGGAGTTGTAGAGTGCTTTGTGTGCGTGGGTGAGGAGCTTGAAGGTGATTCTTTTGTCGACGGGGAGCCAGTGCAGGTTTCATAGGCGGGGGGTGATGTGGCTGCGACGAGGGATTTTGAGGATCAGGCGGGCGATTGCGTTTTGGATGCGTTGCAGTCGTTGGAGGTGTTTGGCCGGATTCCTGCGTAGAGTGCATTGCCGTAGTCTAACCTGCTGCTGACGAGGGCTTGGGTCACTGTTCTGGTTTCGGACGGGATGCACTTGTAGATCCTGCGGAGCATGTGGAGGGTGTTGTAGCAGGAGGAGGAGATGGCGTTGACCTGCTACGACATGGAGAGGGAGGAGTCGAGGATGAATCCTAGGTTGCGTGCGTGGTCTGTGGGTGACGGTGACGGTGCCATTCCCAGTGTGGTCGGCCACCAGGAGTCGTCCCAGGCAGAGGGGGTTAGTCCGAGGATGAGGACCTCTGTCTTGTCCGAGTTGAGTTTCAGACGGCTGCTCTTCATCCATTCGGTGACGGCCTTCATTCCCGCGTGGAGGTTTGTTTTGGCGGTGTGTGGGTCATTGGTGAGGGAGAGGATGAGCTGGGTGTCATCGGTGTAGGAGATGATGTTCAGGTCATACTGGCGGGCTACTTGTGCGAGGGTGGCACTGTCGATGTTATACAGGGTTGGGCTTCTCGATGAGCCCTGGGGTACGCCGCAGATGATAGTGGTGGCTTCGGATCGGAAGGGTAGAAGGCGGGCTCTCTGTGTTCTGCCGGAGAGTAAGGATGTGGTCCAGTCCAGGGCCTTTTCCTGGATTCTGACTTCTTGGAGGTGTGTCTTTAGTGTGCGGTGGCAGACCGGGTCGAAGGCGGCTGATAGGTCCACGAGGATGAGGGCTGATGTTTCGCCGTTGTCTAGTTGGTGCCTGATGTCGTCTGTGACGGTGATGAGTGTGGTTTTGGTGCTGTGGTTACGTCTGATTCCAGACTGGGACGGGTCTAAGATGTTGTTGTCCTCGGGGTGGTGGGCTAGTTGCATGTTGGCGATTTTCTCGATGACCTTCGCCGGGAAGGGGAGCAGGGAGATGGGCCGGAAGTTCTTGAGGTCCTTGGGGTCCGCCTTGGGCTTCTTGAGGAGGGCATTGATTCATGCATGTTTCCAGCTTTCTGGGAATGTCGCTGTCTCGAAGGAGATGTTGATGATCTTCCATAGTTGGGGTGCAATGGTTGTGTCGGCTTTGTTGAATACGTGGTGTGGGCAGGGGTCAGATGGTGATCCTGAGTGGATAGAGTTCATGATCTTGCATGTCTCGTCGTCGTTGACATAGGACCAGGAGGTCAGGCGGTTGTTGCAGGTGGTGTTCGTAGAGGGGGCGAGGTCTGCCGTGGTCGGGGCGGTCGAGGTGTTGAAGCTGTCGTGGATGTCAGTGCTCTTGCGATGGAAGAAGGTGGCCAGTGAGTTGCACAGATCTTGTGAGGGTGGGATGTCGTTGGTGTTGGCGCTGGGGTTAGAGAGTTCCTTCACTATGCTGAATAGCTCTTTGGTAGAGAAGTATAATCTGAGCCTCCGGGCCTCACATAGAATATTGCTCCGAGGTTCCAAATTATCATTTTAGAACATTTCAAACACTAACTTTGACACTAACTATATAACCCTAACTCTTACACTATATAACGCTTACTTACACTAACTATCTAACCCTACCTCTTGCACTAACTATCTAACCCTAACTCTTACACTAACTCTCTAACCCTAACTCTTACACTAACTGCAGTCCATACACAGACTCGTCATAGAGAACTGGACCTGCTCAACACCCTCTCGCCAGATATCGCCTTCTTCACTGTAACATTGACCAATGTCTCCTCTGCTCCTGACATTGCCACTGCCATCCCCAACGGATACAAGATCCAGAGTATGGACCTCCCCCACCGCCCAGGAGGAGGACTCGTCATCGAGCACAAGAGCTCCCTCTGACTCTTCATCTCCAGCACAAGCGCCCCCCTCTCCAACACAGAGCACCTCCACTTCCAGACCACCCCCAGAACCACACTGTGCGGGACGCTCGTCTAGAGACCGCCCAGGCCTCGTGCCTCCTCCGCCACCACCTTTGCCCACCTTGTTGCACCACACGCCATGACCTACACGGACTACATGCTCATCGGACATCCGGAACTTCCACCTCGACAACCACAGCGACCTTGATTCCACCACCCTCCTTGACAACCTTGCCAACCTCAGACTGAAACAGCTCGTCACCACCCCCACCCACAGAGATGGACACATCCTCGACCCCATCTTCGCAGCAGGGACAAACATCAACTTCAGCCACGCCACACAGCCCCTCCGGGCAGACCACCACTGTGTACACTTAAACCACCGCACCCAAACCCGCCCCGTGCCTGCCATGAAGGAACTGAAGTAAGATCACAGAGGAACACCCCAGCACACCCTCCTCCATGACCCCCCTCTGCCACAACCGATGCCAACTCCGCAGCCAAAGAACTACACAGCTGGATCTCCAGATGCGCAGACAAGCTCACACCCCTCCGCCACCCTGTCAAACAACGCCCCCTGAAGGCCGCCTGGGTCACCTTCCACCTCCAAAAAGCCAGGCGCTCCTGCAGACGCCTTGAGAACCTATGGAGGAACAGGAAAACCACCAAGATCAGAACACCTACAGGAATGCCATGGCTGAATACCACCAGCGCATAAGAGCCACCAAGCAGACCTTCATCAAGAACAAAATCAACACCAACACCAGTAACGCAAAAGAACTCTTCAACATCATACAGCAATTCACCAAACCCTCCAGCGAAGCCATGGACTTCGCAACATCCCAGGACCTCTGCAACAAGCTCAGCTCCTACTTCCACCTGAAAATCAAGGCTCTCTATGACAACTTCAGCGAACCCACTCCAGACACCAACCCCCACCCCACCACCAACAACCAGCCCACCATCACCACCTGAACACCTGCCACCACCGAAGACACCGCCATGACCATGAAGAACACCTACTCAGGAGCCCCCACTTCCCCTACCTATTGCATATCTACCACAGAGCCGCCGCCACCATAGCACCCGAGCTAGGCCAGACCTTTAATGCCGCCTTCGAATCTGGCATCTTCCCCAACATCTGGAAGCAGGCAGAGGACAAGCCCCTCCTCAAAAAACCCTTTCCAACCCGACGGACCTAAGAACTACTGGCCCATCTCTCTCCTTCCCTTCACAGCCAAAATCACAGAGATATTCATCACTGCCCAACTGACCACCTTAATCGAAGAGAACGCCATCCCTGACTCCTCCCAGTCCGGATTTCGCAGCAACCACAGCACGAGACTGCCCTCTTTGCCGCCACTGGCAACATCCGCATGCTACTCGACCAAGGCCACACTGCGGCCCTCATCCTACTAGACCTCTCCACAGGCTTTGACACTGTCTCTCACCGCACTCTCGCAACCATACTCCACGAAGCCGGTATACAATGAACCGCCCTCAACTGGATCCGCTCCTTTCTCTCCAGTAGAACCCAAAGGATCAGACTCCCACCCTTCCTCTCTGAACCCACAGAGATCAACTGCAGAGTACCACAAGGATCCTCGCTCATCCCTAGGTCTTCAACATCTACATGGCCCTCCTCCCCTCCATCATCAGACAGCATGGACTCCGCATAGTATCCTACGCTGATGATATCCAGCTAATCCTCTCCCTCACGAAGAACCCCTAAGACACCAGACTCAGACTCCAGGAAGGAATGAAAGACATCGCAGCCTGGATGAACAACAGCTGCCTAAAGCTCAACTCGGAGAACTCGGAGAAGACCCTCCTCCACCGCCTGGGACAACACCTGGTGGCCTCCAACCCTCAGAAACCCACCCACTCCGTCAGACCATGCCCGTAACCTCTGCATCATCCTAGTCTCCTCCCTCTCCATGCCCCACCAGATCAATGCAGTCACCTCCACCTGCTTCAACTCCCTCCGCATACTCCGCAAGACCTTCAAGTGGATTCCCCTCGAAAGCAGAAAGACCGTCACCCATGAAATTGTAACTAGCAGACTGAACTTCGACAATTCCCTCTATGCTGGAATAAACAGAACCCTGCTTCACAAGCTCCAAACCATCCAAAACACCACAGCCAGACTCGTCCTCTGAACCCCTTGACACAAGCACATTACCCAGCACTTACGAGACCTCCACTGGCTCCCCATCGAGAAGAGAATAACCTAAAAACTACTCACCCACAAAATCCTACACAGGGTGTACTATGACAGGGTGCGGCTACATCGCATGGGCCGGGCTAGAGACACGAACTATCTAAGATGTGACTTCTACCATACTGTTTGGACATGTCCCATAATACAGGCATACTGGGCCGAGGTTCTGGGGGAGCTGGGAGAAGTGCTGGAAGTCGATTTTCCGTTGGACCACAAATTGGTGCTGCTGGGAGTAACAAATGACGTGGACTTGGGTCACCCACTTCTCATATTTGTAGTTTTGGCATTAGTGGTGGCTAAGAGGGATGTGGCCCAGGCATGGGGGGCCCCCAAAGCCGCCGAGTCTAGATGACTGTAGAAGGGCCAATGATCTGTACATGGCGGCGGAGCGAGTCACGTACAATGCTAGAGGCCCAAGAAATTCAACAGAGTTTGGGGGAAATGGCGCCGATACCATGGGCTGGATGTGGATCTGTAAACTAAGGTGGGAGAGGCACCCGGCTACTCTGATGACGGGGCGGATTTGGAAGGGGGGTTTTATTTCCACACTTTAGGGATTTGTGCACAAACAAGGTATAGTCCTGTCAAGATGAAGAGGAGATCGTGTGCAGGTGGGAGGGGAGAGGAGGGTGGATGGTGGGAGGGAAGTGGAGGGTGATCGTATGTGACGTGCCTGTTTTGTTTGTTTCATAAAACTGCAAATAAAAATATATATATTTTTTTAAACTACTCACCCACGCTTACAAATCCCTCCACAACATCGGACCAAATACCTCAACGAAAGAGTCGCCTTCCACGTACCCAAAAGGAAGCTCCGTTCCGCTAACCTCGCCCTGACAGTGACCCCACACATCCGCAGAACCCAAGCAGGTAGAAGAGCCTTCTACATCGCTGAAAAGGCCTGGAACGAGCTCCCAGTCAACATCAGACGGTCCCCTACTCTGCACACCTTCAGGAAGAGCCTCAAAACCGGGCTTTTCAACTGATCCGGAGCTGCACCCAGCTCCCAGCGCCTTGAGACCCTCGCGGGTGAGTAGCACGCTTTACAAAACCCTGATTGATTGATTAACGCTAACTTACACTAACTATCTAACCCTAACTCTTACACTATCTAACTCTAACTCTTACACTAACTATCTAAAGCTAACTTACACTACCTAACACTACCTCTTACACTATCTTTCTAACCCTAAATCTTACACTAACGCTAACGCAAACTCTTACAGTAACTAATGCTAATTCTTACACTAATGCCCACATGCATCAAGGTAATTTGCATTCGCAAACGGTGCGAATCGCAAAATTCGGCCGTTTGCGAATGCAATTTCCTTTTTTGGGATGCATTATTTTTTTTCATGTTTTCGCAATTTAAGGAATCGCAATTAATATTGCGATTTCTTAAATTGCGATTGCATTTAAGAAATCGCAATTTGTGATTTCTTAAATGCAATGCATTAACATTTTTTTTGGGCGAATTCGCAAATAGGAAGAGGTAAGTTACCATGAAGTTGAACTTCATGGTAATTTGTGAAAAGTTTCAAAAATGCACAAAAGTGCATTTTTGAAAGTTTCATTTTACACACACACACATGCCCTTAGGGCATGTGTGTGTGAAAAATGTTCTTAAAGTTTAATTTTAGGGGTGCAGGGCGGGTCCTTTGAACCCCCCTGCACCCATGAAATAGCATTCTCATTTTGCGATTCCTTAATCAATGGGAAGGGATTCCTTAATTGTGATTCGCAAATTGTGAATCGCAATTAAGGAAAATTAAGAAATCGCTAAAAAAATTGCGATTTCTTAATGCATAGCATTTTGCGATTTCTTAATTGCGATTCCTTAATTTTCGCAATTAATAAATAGGAAAATGTAACAATGATGCATGTGGCCGTAAGTATGTAATACTAACTCTTACACTAACTGTCTAACCCTAACTCTTACACTAACTATCTAACCCTAACTCTTACATTAACTATCTAACCCTAACTCTTACACTAACTATCTAACGCAAACTTACACTAACTATCTACAGCGAATATTTACAGTAAATATCTAACATAAACTCTTACACTAACTATCTAATGGTAACTCTTACACTATGTATCTAACGCTAATCCTTACACTAACTATTTAACCTTAACTCTTACACTAGCTAACCCTAACTCTTACACTATCTAATGCTAACTTTTACACTTACTATCTAACCCTAAATCTTATACTAACTATCTAACCCTAACTCTTACACTAACTACCTAACCCTAACTCTTACACTAACTATCTAACGCTAACACTTACTCTAACTATCTAACGGCTTGCACTAACTGTCTAACCCTAACTCTTACACTAACTATCTTACCCTAACTCTTACACTAACTACCTAACCCTAACTCTTACACTAACTATCTAACGCTAACACTTACTCTAACTACCTAATGCTAACTCTTACACTAACTATCTAATACTAACTCCTACACTAACTGTCTAACGCTAACTCTTTTGGAATGTTGATATGGGATGCAATTGGAATACCTCAGTACAGTATTATCTTGCCAAACTCATCATGAACTGAACATAGGGCAGAGCACAGTGTATTCAAATAGTTGGAGATGTACTTTAAAGTTTTACATTTCCTGGTAGTAAAAACCCCACAAATTCATTTTTTACCACTGTGAGGCCTACCTCTTCCAAAGGAAAACATTGGATTACCTATAAGGTTTGTTTGGGAGCGGGTAGGAATGTCATGTTTGGTGTGTGAAGAATTGTAATTTAAAACCCCCTGTAGTGGTAAAGTCAGATTATAAGACACAATTTTAGAAATGCCACTTTAAAAAAGTTGCTATGCAACAACTACTGGTTATTTACGGAAGAGAACAATTTATTTTAAGCTAGAGGAGTCTGGTCCTGATTAACCAGGACGTGTCAACGAATGGTGTGAAACATAAGTGATTTTTAAACACAGCAAATTTAATTAATAAGCACCACAGACTTAGAAAAATGTATTCTCTCAATAAATCTGACCTCATGCGTTTTCTTCTTCAATGGTTCCTTTTTAGGACCCTTACAGAACTTGGATACACTTGATCCTTTGTCCACCTCTTCACTACGTGGAGGGATACTTCCCAGTTCATACTTTGATGAGAGCCTCAAGCAACACGATGTTCGTACTTTGACAGGGCTGTATTCATGTTTTCTAGTCCTTAGGATGACCTGTTGTGATGTTTATGAACAAACCTATCTGAGGTGGTCGAAACGTCAATGATACAAATAGGTGTTCCATACCAATATCTTACATATGTACTGCCAAGAAATTAGGATATGTTTGAACAGACTAAAAAGTTCTAAACGGACACCGCATTAAGTGATTTTTGTTTCTTGTATATTGTTAATTGTTTGTTATGTGGTATTACTTTTTATGTCACCACATTTTTCGTATGGTACTGATTTATGTTTTATTATTATTATTTTTGTTGAAAACCAGTCCCTTGTCTGTGATGTGTAGCACTTTGTATTTATGCAATATATGAATGTTATTATGTGGAGAGAATCATTTTTTATGTGTCGGTGTTGCTTATTAATTTAATTTATGTTTTGGAATCCTGCATATGTCATGCCATTTATTGGCACATCCTAGTTAATCAGGAGTCAAATACTCTAGCTTAAAATAAATTGTTCTCTTCACTACAGAACCAGTTGCTGATGTATAGCACTATTCTCCCAGGTTAAGCAGGATGCAGAGTTTACCCATTAGAATTCATAGACTTTTAGAAAGTTGCCATTTTGTTGTCTCTTCTGGGTCACTAGACTAGCTGTTTTTGGCAGTTGGCTTTATGTATTCCTCTCAGACAGCAACACAATAGAAGGTCTGGGTGTTGGCAGGTTGGGCCATCCAAGGCAGGATGGGGAGGTGGAGCAGTGAACAGCCCTAATTACACTTCAAAGACATTGTCGCAGCTCAAAACCAAAGAACTTTGCACTAGCCTATGTTGCCTGCAGACAGACTGGGGCTGGGGCAAGGAGGCAATAACTTCCAGACACCTTCCAGTGGGTAAGACTCCAGCGTTTTCCCACTTCTAAGTGGATACCAGGTATAACAAGCATTGGCGTAGCCAATAGGTCTCGCCTTTGGAACTTTATAAGTGTTTAGTTATCCAGCACAATATCCTTGGTTCAACAACATCAACTGTTGCATTGCTAAACACTTATAAGGTCCCAAAGGCAAGACCTATTGGCTATGCCAATGCTTGTTTTGCATAGTTCTGGATCTGACGAGTAACAGAAATCGGTGCATTACAAAAAAAAAAAGAAGAAAATTGTCCAACTCAAATGGACAGTTACTAAATTGCAGCAACGTGGAGGGCCCTTCGGCAAGGCCGACTCCAACTTTCATTAACATTCCTGTACGATTAAACTAATACGGCGAAACCTGTGCCCAGACATTAAGGTGTTAAAATCGTAAAATAATGAATCGATACCATCACAAAATGTGCCACATGATGCCACATAATTAACATTTCCTTGTTACATAATTTAATGAACCCAGTCAGATATGTTGGTCCTGCCTTGCCGCATAATTCCAGTGGCCCTGCTCATACAAAGTTAAACCGAGAAACAGAGCAATAGGCTACTCTGGGTGTTCAGCATAAGCCCCCTGCCGACACCAGCTGGATTCCCCTGGGATTACCGCTAGAGTAGTACAAATAGTTACTTTCCTCAGCCCCACCAGCCATGAGCTTCTGGTGATAACACTGCGGCCTCGCCTGCGGTACCGCGGCCTGTTGTTGGGCTGGCGTCCTGGCTGCGGGTTCTGGCCACCGCCTTCCTTCATCTCACCTTGTCCACCCTAGAAGAGATGCCGAGCACAAGCTTTAGGAGATGGGTACAGTCCAGGCTTTACGACCAGCACACAAACTTGAAAACACTAAAAGAACAAAACTACAGCCACTTGACCGCTAAGACACTGCAGAGATGCCCCTGCCCAAATGGAAGAAACTGGAGCAAACAGGGCAGGTAGCCTCTCTCTACCTCCATCAGTCCATACTTTAGAGCAGAGAGGGACAGACAAGTATCCTGCAAGACTGTATGGTATCAGCAGTACCTCCAATAGCGATCTTCTGGACGCAGAAACGCGCACCAGAAAGATGCAAAGTCCCAATGGCAACCCCTGAGTTTTGCGCCCTCGCAAATAAATGCCTGCAATAGTGTATCTGGATGAGCAGGGTAACTCATCACAAGTGTATATTAGGTTGAACCAATGGGCTATATGAGCACGGGACCTTCATCTTATCACCTCTGACAGCGACGAGGTAAAGTCACCACTAGGGGCACAGTGCAAGCCAGACTCTGCCCCTTTGAACCCACTGCAATTCCACGAAGGCCCCCAAAGTAGATGTGGATCAAGAGATAAGGAAGGCGCCTACCATTACAACTAAAATAAACCACCACCAAGGCGCTCAACACACAGGAACGCATAGTCCATGAATCTACTTAGGTTTGTGCTGTAAAGAAAGGCTAGGAACGGACAATTGTACACGGTAGGCCCAGGAGGCGAAAACTTGTACAAAGGCAGCTCCACCTTTAGGCCACATTCTCTGAACCAACTAAACCCCTCCTGAGGAGCCAGAATGCAGGGAAAGCCCAGGCAGAAAGATGCCTACATTCTACAGTTGAGACCACATCAAGACCAACCTCCCACTTGCAAGTAACTCGTGGTCCTCTTGAATGGTAAGGATCTCAGAGCTTGAAAGGGGAGGCAGTCACTGAGCGCACAGAGGAACACGCGTGCCCTGCCGCGTGCCAATGTTGGAGCACATGGGCAAGTTGACTAGCTTTCCGGACACACTCACCCCATGCGGTACCCACACATAGTCCAGAGCAGTATCACTAGTTACATTTAGCAGGAACCACCACAACAGCTGTCAGCAAACCCTGCAGAGTAAGCATGCCAGTCTGCAGTACAAAAAATAATAATAAGTTAGCTTCCAAGAGCAGTCTGATATTTAAATAATACCACCGCCTCCCCTTTAGCAGAGCTCCAAGAAGCTCTTTATTCTGTCTGGATGGCCAAAGTCTCCTGTCCAGTTTTTTTATGGGTAAAACCTAAAATAAATTGGACATGGATGAACTTGAAGCACCAGGAAACAAAAGCCCGATCGTCACAGCTTTTGGCTACTTCAAGTCCAACAAGCATTGGCATAGCCAATAGGTCTCGCTTTTGGGACCTAATAAGTATTTAGTTATGCAGCACAGTATCCTTGGTGCAACAACATCAACTATTGTATGGCTAAACAATTATAAGGTCCCAAAGGCGAGAACTATTGGGTATGTCAATGCTTGTTTCGGTAGGCAGGGGGAGATTAAGTGAGGTGCGCAGAATTACAGGATGTTCAGCCGATGCCGAGACTCGAATCTGGTTCCCCAGCTCCAAAGTCGGCAGTTCTGGCTGTTGGGAAAACGTCAAAAATACATGATTTGTTGCTCAGGTGTCTGCCAGTACAGAAAAGCCCTCCAGACTAAAGTGTCAGCACTGTCTACATATGAGACAGGAACAAGAAGGCTGTTTGGCTTAAAAGGGAAAAAATGCATTATGTGTACTTTTAAAATCTATCCACAATGTATACCAAACACCGGTAGCATTCGGGACGAGTGAGGCGGGTCTCTTCAACTCCCTCTAATATATTAGGTTTTCATACTAGCTGGAAAGGTGGGGGTGGGGGTTGTCTTATGACGTTTGCAATTGTGGTCATGTTGTAAAGTCTAATTCTGTTACCCTGTCTGATAAGTCCATGGACGGCCACCATTGTAGGGATTGAAGTTCCTTCTGACGGGCTACTTGTGCCCATCGGATCCGTGCTGGTTGGTCTCTCCAATATTCATTTCAATGACGGTGAGACTGAGACAGACGGGCTGTCCGTGGTGGTCCCACCATCATCAGGCCCATGGTCAATGGACCGCCACCGTTGTAGGGATTGAAGTTCCTTCTGACAGGCTCCTTGTGCCCATTGGATCCGTGCTGGTCGGTCTCTCCAATCTTCATTTCAATGGCGGAAAGACCGCCACAGACGGGCTGTCTGTGGTGGTCCCACCATCATCAGGCCCATGGTCCATGGACCGCCACCGTTGTAGGGATTGAAGTTCCTTCTGGCGGGCTCCTTGTGCGCATCGGATTCGTGCTGGTCGGTCTCTCCAATCTTCATTTCAATGGCGGTGAGACCGCCACAGACGGCTGTCCGTGGTGGCCCCACCATCATCAGGCCCTAAATTACTAACAAGTTAAAGATTACTGTTTTACTCCTCAAATTGGAAGATCTCAGCACCACTATTTATACTAGAAATAGCTGCTGGGCTACTGCAAAAAAGGTCAAAAGGCCAGCCCCTCACAAACTAAAAATAAAATGAATGAATTGATGCAGCTTCTTGGGCAATAATTAATGATAAAGAATCAAGGATTAACAGGTTATTGGACAGCAAGGTCTACTCTTGCAATGAAAGAAACCCCGATTCATATGATGATCTTAAACAATTTACAGCTCATTTCAACTCTGCCTACACAGGAGAAGTTGTACGTGCACACAATACGGCAGGACAGGGACCTTCTAGACCTCCTATTGACCGCAGCAGTTAAATTGGTCCTGTCCAACTGGAAGGCTACTGCTAGGACATCATACAAATGCTGGTTTAACTGGGAGACATACCTCAGAGGCGCAGATGAAATGAAATGAAATGATTACGCACTTGTATAGCGCACGACTACCGTAGGCATCTCGGCGCTTGTACGAATACCGCCAAGGAACCCTTCCTGGACTTTCCCTGTGAGGAGCCCACTCCTGGGCACCCCCAAGGTGAAGTCAGGCATCCTCAGCGTTGTTGGGGCCATTGTAGAGATTAAGCAAGCTATTGCCCAGAGGTGCAGAGTGGGACTCCTGATTAGAATAGGCACCGAGGCGAGAATTATCAGGTCCGAGGAAATTGAGCCCGAGACCCGCCGAGGCGGGAATTGAACCCTGGTCCCGGCCAGACTACTGCATCAGGGTCTGCTGCTCTAACCATTGAGCCACACTTCTCTACAAGTGCACAAGCACTGCCCTGCAAAACTCACCCTGTATACCAGATACCAGATACTAGAGGGATGTGGAAGTCGCTAGACATTCTCCTGGACTCCTACGAACCCCCGTGAGTCCACTTGGGACCCCCCGGGAGGAGATCGGCTCCCATACAGTGATACAACCCCAGACTAGGCTCATAGCGAGTGAGCACTACTTGCACCCTACCTCTACTCTTTCTCTCCTTTCTTCTCTCTTCTTGCTATCCGGTTTCTAATTTTTCTAGCTAGTCAATACAGGGGGGACCAGCTGGACGTGTACAGAACAGAGTCATGTAATTTCTGTAATACCAACTATGTTTATCTGGTAACCCTTAACAAAAATGCGAATGTACTTGTTTTGTAAAAAAAAAAATACCTTGAAATCAAACTGACATTTTTTTAAATTGGTAATTTGAGTTAAAGGAGCAGCGAACAGTTTGAAATTGAGATGCTGTCTAAGTCCTATAGAAAACCAGAGTCAACCTGATTGAAAGTAAGAAGCAGTTCAGGATTGCTAACGAGGAAAGAGCGCTGTCCTGAGGCGGAAAGCCGGGACTGTTTATGAAGTAAAACTGCTGCTAATTATTTTAAAAAACTGCTGCTATTATTTGTATACAGACTGCGTGTATGATTACTGCCCTTGTGTTTTAATACCTAAATTGGATAGTGCAGGGCGCGAACCCCCGATCCCACCTCACCGGTCCCGCCATCTTGGGTGAGGGGGACGAGCTGAGCGAGCATTCTAGTGCTCCGCCCCGCCCGCCCCTGACTCTACAAAAGCCCCAAAAACCCTTGTCCTCGCTGATTGCTAACGAGGAAAGAGCGCTGTCCTGAGGCGGAAAGCCGGGACTGTTTATGAAGTAAAACTGCTGCTAATTATTTAAAAAAACTGCTGCTATTGTTTTTATACAGACTGCGTGTATGATTACTGCCCTTGTGTTTTAATACCTAAATTGGAGAGTGCAGGGCGCGAACCCCCGATCCCACCTCACCGGTCCCGCCATCTTGGGTGAGGGGGACGAGCTGAGCGAGCATTCTAGTGCTCCGCCCCGCCCGCCCCTGACTCTACAAAAGCCCCAAAAACCCTTGTCCGCGCTGATTGCTAACGAGGAAAGAGCGTTGTCCTGAGGCGGAAAGCCGGGACTGTTTATGAAGTAAAACTGCTGCTAATTATTTTAAAAAACTGCTGCTATTGTTTTTATACAGACTGCGTGTATGATTACTGCCCTTGTGTTTTAATACCTAAATTGGAGAGTGCAGGGCGCGAACCCCCGATCCCACCTCACCGGTACCGCCATCTTGGGTGAGGGGGACGAGCTGAGCGAGCATTCTAGTGCTCCGCCCCGCCCGCCCCTGACTCTACAAAAGCCCCAAAAACCCGTGTCCTCGCTGATTGCTAACGAGGAAAGAGCGCTGTCCTGAGGCGGAAAGCCGGGACTGTTTATGAAGTAAAACTGCTGCTAATTATTTTAAAAAACTGCTGCTATTATTTTTATAAAGACTGCGTGTATGATTACTGCCCTTGTGTTTTAATACCTAAATTGGAGAGTGCAGGGCGCGAACCCCCGATCCCACCTCACCGGTCCCGCCATCTTGGGTGAGGGGGACGAGCTGAGCGAGCATTCTAGTGCTCCGCCCCGCCCGCCCCTGACTCTACAAAAGCCCCAAAAACCCTTGTCCTCGCTGATTGCTAACGAGGAAAGAGCGCTGTCCTGAGGCGGAAAGCCGGGACTGTTTATGAAGTAAAACTGCTGCTAATTATTTTAAAAAACTTCTGCTATTGTTTTTATACAGACTGCGTGTATGATTACTGCCCTTGTGTTTTAATACCTAAATTGGAGAGTGCAGGGCATGAACCCCCGATCCCACCATCTTGGGTGAGGGGGACGAGCTGAGCGAGCATTCTAGTGCTCCGCCCCGCCCGCACCTGACTCCACATAATGCTATCCTGGCCCAGGAAGCGCAGCGGACGAGCGCAGCGGGCGCGCGCCGAAGCCGCGCCAAAGCCAAGCCCGTCTGCACCCGTCCGCGACCGGACACGGCCCAGGGCCACAACCCCTGGCCCAGTGAACCGGATCATGTGGAGCATAAGCATGGGCGGATCTAGCGGATCTCGCGTACGCGAACTTGCGGATTTACGGATTCGCAATCCGCGAAGATCCGCGAACTCTAGCGGATTTGCGGATTTTCCCGTTTTTTGTGTTGGCGCGCGTTCGCGCCGATTTTGGGACAAGTTCGCAATTGCGAACTTACTTTTCGGCTCGCAACGGCCGCAACTATGTTGTTTCTACGTCTGGTTTATCATCACAGGTTCACAGCACCCTCTGTTTCACCACTGCCACCCTCTGGGACACCCATGCCACCCTCTGGTACATCCTCACTGCCACCCATTAGGTTTATTTATCACTGTAGATTATGGTGGTTGAAAAAAGCAAGCACACCTGCCCTTCTTCAACTGCCATCAATTAATTTGTGTTTCATTAATGTGTCAGTAATTTTGAAAGTTCCAGTCTGGCTGGCACCTGCTTCCTTCCTTATCTGTAATTTGCTTTTTGTTGCAGTGAAAAAAAATGTTCACAGGACCTTTATGGTCTACTTGTAGCTATTCTATGAGCCTGCTGTTTGGGTCATAGCAGGGTCATAGAATAGTTGCAAACTCTGGAGGGGCCCATCAGGAAGCACTACCTTGAATGTTACTAATGTTAAGTTTGAACTTTTGCACCTGCTCATTGCTTTCAGTTTAGCTAAAATCGTTTTTTTCTGCAATTTCGCGCGTTTTTTGGGGCGCGAATCCGTGCGAGATCGATTTCGGAAGCCGCGAATACGTGCGAATACAAAAGTGTTTTTTTTGCGACGTGTATGTTCGCGTGATCTTGCGCGTGTTCGCGAGGCGCTTCTAGCTATACGTTTGCCAAGTTACCCTATCGGTCGTACACGGGCGCGGCCATCTTGTTGGCGTGACGTAATTCCGTTTCCGGCCGCTATGTGTAATCTCGCAAAGTGTGCTGCTCGCTAGTACAATTTCGTGCGTACTCGCAAGGAAAATCTCGCGCGAACTTACCCACGCGGTCGTGAACGGGCGCGGCCATCTTGTTTCTCATTCATTGCTATGGTTCTGGGCATGCTTTCTCTATCCTCTCTCAATCTCTGCCATCCTTTGCTTGTTTGAAGTTTTTTTGATCTAATTTTACTTATTATCTATCCCTCTATTTTTCTAGCTCTATATTTTTGTGTTTTCTGCAGCTTTTAGTTACTTTTAAACTACTTTTTTAAACTCTTTTCTTTTCTTCTTCACTATTCTATTTCTTGTTTATCATTTAACTCTATTTCTGCCCAGACCATGGTAAAGGGAGCCGGGAAGCACCCTGAGAAGGGGAAGGGTCCCGCACCCCGTGCCCGGCTCCCGTGCGGGCGTTTAAGGGGGGAGCAAGTGGTCCCGAGGGAGATCTTCAGCGCGGAGGAAGTGGCGGCACTGATCTTCCACGTCCAGCGCCGCCTCCCCAAGACGATCCTGGGAGGCGGCAAGATCGCGACTGGCTATGGCATCCGGGAGCGTCGCAAGCGGTGGGAGAAGGTGTGCCGGGCCATGTACAAGATCTCTGGGGTCCGGCGCACATATAACCAGGCCACCCACCGCTGGACCGATGTCATGGACCGGGAGCGGGACTTGCTGGACGCGCTCGGCGTAGAGGTCCCCGGGCTTGGTGAGTAGTAGTAGTAGTACATTTACTACTCTGTTTTATCCTGCTCTGTTATTTGCAAATCTTTGTTCTTTACCAAGAGCAATAATGCTGCCGATTACATTGAGGTAAATTATATTTCAAAATCTTCTATGCATTTCAGGTGCACTGCTCTCCTTCTCAGTAGCCTTGCTTGCTACTATGCTTCTTTGTTTTGTATGTTGTGTTCAGAAGCATTTCATTGGCCTGAGAAATTATGTATGAGTGTAGTGTAAAGATAAGAACTGCGTAATGCTAGACAGTAAGGGTCATATTTTCAATTACCGGCGCATCCCTGCAAAGTAGCAGGGATGCGGCAGTAATTGTGTGCCATGCCACCACCACCCATTGGCCCAAAACGTCACAGAAGCCTTACGCATCTGTGCCGTAAAGGCAGCGCATTGCTGGAGTTGCGTGCCAACGATGGCGCAGCTCCAGCAATGCTCTGGGGTACCCTATCTCCCCAATGCTGCATCAAGCCGTACGTCGGCTTCAAGCGCGCAGGGTTTGAGTCATGCATCATTGTCCTAAAAGTGACTGATTGACATCTTGTCGATTTCCCTCAGCCACTTTTAGGATTCGTTCCTGCGCAGGTACGCCCTCCCTTGCGCCGGAACGCCCTCTGATGGCGCAGGGCTTTACAACGTGATGCATCGCCCATATGCCCATATGTGGTTTTTTTTAATATATACGCCGCACCAACACCATGGCGAGTCTTTTGTTCTGCCGCTGCGTCACAAAAGGCACGCAACAATGGAGGAAAATGAGCCGCAACTTCCGCAAGGGACTTCTAAATCAGCCCCAACAGACTGAAGTCCAGTCCTTCCTTTAGACACATGGCTATAAGAAGAAATAGTGGCGGTGGTGGCGGGTGGATTGATAGTTTGAGTATTCACTGATCTGCAAGCAGGATGGACTTTGTCTGTCACTTCGCGTGCTGCGCACTGCTGCCTGCAGTGCCAGGCCTAGGCAAACCTCTTTAGTAGTCTGTTTATTGAGTTACATAGGAACTTTCTAAGTCAACGTTCCGCAAATCAGGCAATACGAATAACGTAGTATACCACATGAGATAGATCCCGTGGAATAGGTGTCTATCTATTTGCTATTTTTCCAAAATATTTTGTTATTGTTCTTTTGAAATGTTTGATTTGGTTGAAAAATCTCATCCATGTTTTCTGGTTTTTCTTTCTTTCATGTTGTACATCAGCTCCCCCCAAGGGCAAGAGGACACAGGAGGAGGGTGCTGAGGATGCAGGCCAGGATCGGGCAGGCGAGGGCTCCTTTGCTGGCCCCAGTAAGTTTACATTTTAATAAACAGTACCTATTTTTTCCTAGCGTTCCTCATTCGATTTTTTCTAAATCGTCTTTGATCTTCTTGTAGACTGGATATAAATTCTTATCCTGCCTCGAATATGACTCCCTGTGGTATTACTAGACTATTCTTATTAGTCTGTCTGTGTAGCTAACTAAGATTGGACATTTGGCAATTCCATTGGACTCCCATTATATTCAGCAATACCTCTATGCACTGTCTCCTTACTGACTAGATAGTGTGGCAGAGTCATTCAGCTCCCGAAGTCACCGATTATAGATCCCCAATGATCTCTAGATTATCGTACGCAGGACAAGAGAGTAGTACGGAGTCACAGCACAGTCAAGAAGTGTCAGAGGCACTCATGCTTGCAAAAATTCCAAAACCTTTAGCTCATCCACTCTAGTCTGGAGGAACAAAAACCACAGAGTCTATTTAAGTTTAAAAGCTTTATTAAAAGTAAACACATTTATTAAAATCTACTTTGTCATAAAACTATTTAACTGAAAATGGAAAAGTGGTTAGTGCTTACGATAAATTGGACACATTTCTTGTGGTCGAGCCGAGCTCTCACCTGGTTTGAACTTGATCCTGGTCGTGTTCTTAGGAGTCAAGCTTCTGTCTGTTAGGAGAAAAAGTGGTGCGTGTTAAAAATCAAAAGCAAGCATTCATCAGTTGTGCATAAAAGTGCAGCAAGACAACAGCCTTCCCTGGAAAATGGGACATTTTTACTATGGAGTAGACAGTCACAAATTATTACATTGTATTCTGTTTTTTTAACATTTCTCCTAGACCAAATATTATATAGTAGTGAGTGGTGTATTCTAACATTCTTAAATGTACTTCGTAGGTGTAACATCTGGTGACGGGGCCAGCGCGGAGGTGGCTGTGTTGGGCGAGGACTCGGAGGACTCTGGGGAGGAGGCGGTGCAAGAGCCGGCGGACGGTCCTGTGGGGGTTCAAACGGTGGTGGCGGAAACAGGTAAGCTATATATTCCTTACTTATTGAGATTGAAGACTGCATAGTGTGCTTTCTGCACGGGTGTATTACAATTACAAATCAACCAGGTAGTAGCCTCCTCGAAATGTACTTCGACTTAGCTGTGAAGTTTTTGGTGAGAAGAATCCCAATAAGTTCTTAGACGAACGTGATGGATGGGATGAACGAAAAGCGAAAGAAGGGTGTAAGTAAGTGGGACGCGAACTTGTATGATGGCTGGCAAAGAAGAACGATATGTGTTTGCTTGGCCCCCGAGGTGGCTGGGAAGGAAAGAATATGGTATGGTGCATGGCTGGGTCAATGATGAAGCAAGGATGGGTGGAAGGACAGCAGCCTGGGTGGGTGAAACAGAAACTGTATGTGTGCGTATACTTTGACTGAATGGATGCCCGGAGCATGGTATTCTCTGACTCTTAGATAGCACATGTGTATCTAGAGAGAGTAGATGGTCGCCAGGTGAAGTAAGTGTTACCTTGAAGAGCATGTACCACCGCACCCGCACGTCCGTTCCAGTGCAGGGAAGGCAAGGAAAAGAAATTGTAAATGTGTCCAATACTACCATGAATAGTAGCAGTACTTTGTATTGCGTTTGCAATCACAGCATATATCTGGTTATTACGGTGGACACTCCGTACCTCTCTTAATAACTTTAGTTTACTTGTAGTACGTCATTCATGTGTGGGTGTATCACTGTTCACTCAATATTAAGCAAAGCACCTAAAGTCATCTCATACGTCCCATGTGAAGTGATAGATAATCAAATTAGTTAGCTTCTTCATTTTCCTTTTCTAGTACTCATTTGCACTGTAGGGTGAAAGGTAAATTAATTAAGCAGTAGCCCTTGTAACAGAGTATTCTCAGTGCCACCCGTAATAGAAAAGTAATAGCTTCACCACCTGCATGTACTGGACCGGTACAGTAACGCAAGTCTGTCTCACTCATCATGGTGTGCAACTTTTTTTCTCGGGTGCAAGTTCACTGTGCTGTCCATGTCATTCTGCCGGCTTGCATAAGATAACGTAACAATTTCCCTAAACAAGAGAGAAGAAGAAGAATAAGACTGGTGTACTGTCATAGTCGACTGTAATGGAAGTCCATAGTGGTCGTAGAATTTGTTCATTAAACTACCACTAATGTTAGAGCAAGGATGCAGAAGTGGGAGGTTACATAGATACTGTCCTCAATAGTTATGTACTGTGCTTTCAATTTGCTACTTGTACTCTGTGACCCAACTTTCGGCTCAATCACTTTGTGTTATTAATAAGGAGCATTGGTTACAGACTATGTCTTTCTTTCTTCATATAGTTGCTCCTTCCAAATTAACAACAAGGAGGGAGCAGGCTAGATTGGCCCGGCAACGGAGGCTGGAGGCCACTGTCGCCGAATATCGACGGCTGGTGGCCCTGGAGGAGGAGGAGGACACGCAGTCGAGCGGGGCAACAACGACATCCTCGACTGTGACCACTGCATCCTCCTCCGTGACTAAGCCAGCAGGACCGAGCCGGGCTAAGAAAGATGACCGCCACCGCCAAGCAACCGAAATACCAGCTGCCCCCCACAGGAGCTGCAAGGACCGCCAACGCCGCCTACGAGTCCGCATGTCCAACCTGGAGCAGGAGGTCCTGAAGTATAAGAACTTGGTTAAGGGCCTCCGCTCCGAGCTTGCCACCCTCCGCAAGGAGTATGATGCCCATGCCGCATCATGCACCAGCACCAGCACCCTCCAGTAGTGGAGTGTCCCTTGCCCTTTTTTTATAGACTTTTGGGGGGTGGGATTTGGGAGTTGGGATCGTTTTGGGACGTTTCAGAGACAATCGTTGGGGTTAGGGTGGGTGAGGGAGATTATTTTGTTAGGGCTAAATAAATATATTTTTAAACTTTATCTGACCATACCTGTTTTTTACTGCTTTTCAGTCTGGTGGGTGGGGGGCGGGGGTGTAACAGTAACTTTGTTTTCCTGAACAGTCGTAGGACTTTAGTAGTACAACCGTCAATCTCTTGTCTACTCCGAAATAATACTCCATTATACTACCTCCCACCAAACGCTTATCTTACCTGTAATTTGTGTTAGAAATTAGGGCTAGGCCCAGGGCTGGCTCCAGGTGAAATGGGGATTAACGTTGTCAATCCTGGGCGGGTGACATTTCCTCATTGCGGTGGTACTAGTGGTGTGACACAGTGGCAGTTGCATGCCTATGGAAAAAAAGAAAACGAAACCTTGTTTGTCCTCCTTACTGTAGCATTACAACGGTTACGGTACGATCGAGAAAATAGCAGGTGACAGTACACTAGAACAGTGCCATAATGTAGCCTAACAAATGGTAAAGTATTTGCTTGCAAGTATAACTAGTACTTGCGTTGAATTTATTTGACATTGGCTACTTCTACTAGAAGATATAGTACTGAAGCTGAGTAAGTCTAGAAGATATCCTCGTATTCCTTCACCAGCCTGTTGCTATGACCTTATCCTCCCCAGCAAGTGTGTGGAATTATTGATGTCATTTTAGTCAGACATCAAGCAAAACAACACAGCCCGGGGGAAGAGGGTTAGGGTTTGTAAAATGGATGGGAATGGGGGTTTCTTTTTGGGTAGGTTTTGTTGAGAGAAGAAAAAAAAAGCAGAGCATGGACAAACAATAATTGAAGATACAGACAATCTTTGGTTACAAACTAAAGGTAAGCACATGCAGTCACACTCATAGAATAAAAGACAACAATGGATACTGTATCTGTATTGCGTATGTTGTTGGAGTTGTCCTGTGGAATTTGGTAAGTAAGTTGCATGCAGCAAACAATTCCTCTTATTGGCGGCACTCCTCCATTCCAGCTGACGCTTCGTCCATCAATGTGGTGACCACTGACAGAAGACACCCTGTCCACTGCCTGCCTGGCGGATGTTGACTGAAACCCGGCCTGTAATTATTGAACGGAAAACAGGAAGTGCTATTACAATACCACTGATAAATAAATAAAAGGTATGTACGCTGTGTGGTTCAAAAAGTGACACTTTGATTTCCCTAATAGACAGTACAATATTTTTGAAATTGCGTGCTCTGTCTGAGTCACCTTTTTAAGGATCAATAAGTATGGCCAAAATATTATAGCGGATCTTTCCCCTCAAGGTAGGTGTACTACTGTGTTTTAGAACAAAATTTGACCTTCCCAGCAATGCTCCCACCAAGACCCTTACTAAAGCCAGTCGCAAAAATGTAGAAGAACCCCAATCAGATCTCCAAAAACGATGCCTAGCAGAAAAATGGTTACAAAACGTACTTTGAAAGTAACAGTAGGC
Organism: Lissotriton helveticus; assembly: GCF_964261635.1. NCBI lineage: Eukaryota > Metazoa > Chordata > Amphibia > Caudata > Salamandridae > Lissotriton > Lissotriton helveticus. Next base: position 129,148,113 of record NC_136057.1, read on the forward strand.
CCAAATACAGACCGTGGATTGTATTCAAACCACTTGCAAGCAAGCAAAAGTATCCATAGCCAGCATCGCTCCAACAGTGCTCTACAACAACAGAACTGCGTTGCAATAGAACCCCCCGAAACACATGCAATCCTGCTGCTAGGGCTAACCCTAACGAACCCTAACTTACAAAAAGTGCCAAAACTGGTGTTTCCTTATGGATTTTGTCCAACAAACTTCTATCCGGTATTAGAACTTCCCAGGAATGCCCCAGGCAAGACCCGCCAACCCACCCGCAAAAAAACACCCGACAACACCCCCAAACAGCGAAAAAGCTAAATCTCATACTTACAATGTCTCTCGGCCTTCGGTCCAAACGCGGCGCTGTGCAGCTAGGTCATCATCATCATCATCAATCATCATAACTCCTGTTTTCCACCACGGATTTCCTGAAAAGCAAATGCAATCAAGATTAGACTGTCGCAGCAGTGCTTCGACAGAGACCCCGGCCGCAACCCACCCACGAACAGCAGGAAGCCCCCCAAAACGCTACATTGAGCAAGATGTCAGAAGAAATAGCAAAAAAAAGGCTGTTCCTTATGGATTTTGTCCAAAACACTTCTATCCGGTATTAGACCTTCCCAGGAATGCCCCAGGCAAGACCCGCCAACCACCCGCAAAAAAACACCCGACAACACCCCCAAACAGCGAAAAAGCTAAATCTCATACTTACAATGTCTCTCGGCCTTCGGTCCAAACGCGGCGCTGTGCAGCTAGGTCATCATCATCATCATCAATCATCATAACTCCTGTTTTCCACCACGGATTTCCTGAAAAACAAATGCAATCAAGATTAGACTGTCGCAGCAGTGCTTCGACAGAGACCCCGGCCGCAACCCACCCACGAACAGCAGGAAGCCCCCCAAAACGCTACATTGAGCAAGATGTCAGAAGAAATAGCAAAAAAAAGGCTGTTCCTTATGGATTTTGTCCAAAACACTTCTATCCGGTATTAGACCTTCCCAGGAATGCCCCAGGCAAGACCCGCCAACCACCCGCAAAAAAACACCCGACAACACCCCCAAACAGCGAAAAAGCTAAATCTCATACTTACAATGTCTCTCGGCCTTCGGTCCAAACGCGGCGCTGTGCAGCTAGGTCATCATCATCATCATCAATCATCATAACTCCTGTTTTCCACCACGGATTTCCTGAAAAGCAAATGCAATCAAGATTAGACTGTCGCAGGCTCGCAGCAGTGCTTCGACAGACAACAAAAATTACCCACAAACACCCGGAACCCCGCCAAAGAGCACCTCAAAGGCAAGCAAGTCAGCAAAAACGGCAAGAAATTTCCACCTCATATTTGGTCCAAAACACTTTTGTCCATTATTAGAGCTTCACAGCAATGGGCCCAAATCCGTCAACTCACCCGCAAAGAAGTACAACACCCCCACAAGTGCTGAGTCTTTCTTCATTGGGCGTAATCCAGCACTCTGCTTGGAGGGAAATCGCAGTCTGGAGGAGGAGGATAGAGGAGCATGTTCTTCAGAACTTGTGAACCTGAGGAATGTAGACTGCGGCACCTTCAAATCAATAAGCAAACAAGTGAAGACAGTTCTGATGATGGTCTTGTTTTTGGGATTAGGTGATTAAAGTTTGAATTAAATTAACTGTGCAAAACAAAGAAAGAGAGACACAAAGCACACAGGAATAAAAGTGAATAAGGACGAAAAAGAAAGTTCTTGATTGATTGTCTCATTTTCAGGGCTCGGTGTCAGGGAATAAGAACAAGATTTCGTCATCATACTCTGCGAATTCAGGCTGGATGAGGTCAGTGCCACCGAACAGAGAAAAAATCCCCTCATCTACGTTGCCGTCCTCCTCGTCTTCATGCGGCGTGCTTTCTCGTACTTTGTAATCTGGTGGTATGAGGTGCTGATTCATCTTGATCATTGTCAGCCGCTCCACATTTTTGGGCGAGAGGCGGCTCCGTTTGGGAGTTACAATGCCACCAGCAGCACTGAAAACACGTTCAGAAGACACACTTGCGAGTGGGCAAGACAAATAGTTTATAGCCAGGTTGGAGAGCTGTGGCCACAATTGTTTTTTGCCATGCCAATACTGCAATGGCTCCTCATTAAGAAAGACCTCTGTTGAGTCATTCAGATAGTCCTGCACCATCGACTCAAGGTCATCAACTGTTCCTCCACTTTGCTTACTTTTTGCTGTGCCTGTGACATTTTTTCGAGAACCATACCCCATCAAACTTAGCCAATCCTCCTCCGCAGCCACTGTTAGTGTTGTCATTGTGTGTGGTGCAGATGATCCAGTTGCCGGTGTCTTTAACGGCTGAGAGGTCACTTGTGCCCCAGCCACAGGTGCAGAAGTGGATTCTTGTGACTGGGGATGGCCTGCTGATGCTGATGCTGATGTACTGGCTTCTCCTTCAATAACCTGCCGTTCTTTTTCAAACCTCTTGGCTGACCAGGCTAACCAATGTTTGTACTTTTGAACATCTGCATCAGCAAAAGGAAAGAATGCTTCGTCTGCCAGCGCCTTTTTGTAGAGTGGATCCAGAATAGTAGCACAAATGTAATGCTGTTCTGAGTTGATCATTTTAAGACGTTCATCACCACGTAGGCGCTCTAATAATTTCTGAGACAACATAAAATGGTCTTTTTTTTTTCATCTTTTTCAAACTCAGAAGACACCGCCATCAGTTGGTGCTCCAGCATGCACAACAATGGGATAGCTTTTCCCAAATTACAGTCCTCCTGGCTGACTGCACGCGTGAAGAACTCAAAAGGACGAAGCATGTCTGTCAGGCTTTTAACTATGTCCCATTGCGCCGCACTCATCCGCAGGTCCTCCTTCTGAGATGTACCCTCTGTGAAGAAATAGTGATCGAGTACCGTATACTGCTCATACAGACGCTCAAGCATGTAGAAGGTTGAGTTCCAACGTGTTGCCCCCTCCTGGATGAGTGCTTTCACTGGCATTCCACGTTGAAGTAGCAGTCTCCTCAGATGCTTCCGGGCCTTAAAAGAATGGCTGAAATGGTTGCACATTTTGCGGCAGGTGGCCATTACCTCGAACGCTGTACTGTCTTTATCACTCAAGAATTTTTGAACTACCAGGTTGATACAGTGCGCCAAACACGGCACTCTAAAATAGTGACCCTGCAACATGGCCTTAACTACATTGGCGCCATTATCCGTTGAAACATAACCAATCTTGCGTTTTAGGGGGGATAGCATGTTCAAGACCTTTTTGTCAAACTCTTCCAAAAGGTTTTCTGCTGTGTGACTTTTCTCCAAGCCAAACATGGCTAGTGTTGCATGTTTCCGAGCAGCTTTGAAAACTTTGTCCGGGTCAACACCTGCGTTTAGCTTTGCTTTAACACCTGAAAAAGAGACCCAGTGTGCAGTGATGCACATGTAATCAGCGCCTGCGCCACTGGTCCACATGTCTGTTGTCAGATGTATTGTGTGAACAGCACTCTTCTGCAAAGCTGCCCCAATCGCCTCCAGCACATCTTCATGTAGTGCTGGAACCGCAACTCTGGCAAAATAGAACCGGCTCGGAACCTTCCATTTAGGGCAGAGCGTTGCCACTAATTCAAGAAAACCTACCGCTTCTACAAAAGAAAAAGGTAGAAGGTCCACAGCTAGCATTTTAGCCAGCTTAGTGTTATACAGACGCGTCAGTGGGTGGTTGCGTTCATATGGCACGTCTGAAGTAAGCATTGTTCTAATGTTGCCCTGGACCAAGCATTTACGGGCTGATAATGACTTCGTTGACCCAATTTTGCTCGCTGGTGAACTTTTGTGCGTTGGTGTCTCACTCGCTCCAACACTCTTAGTGTGCCTCACATTGGGTGTGCTGCTGACAGGGGTACTGGGTGTAAGGGAAGTGTTTGACACGTCTTCTTCCTGCTCGTCATCATCAGATGAAACATCAATGTTTCCTTGAATTTGGCCTTTCTTGATCGCATCTAGGTGCGCAAACCATTTGACAGTGTGCTGTCTCCTAAGATGACCTCTCTGGCCTCCGGTACCATCGTTGGTACCTGGCTTACCACGACTAACTGCTTGCTTACAAATGGTACAAATGGCAAACTTTGGATTTTTTGGACAAACAGTAAAGAAGTCCCAAACTGGGGACTTGAAGTGTCTGTGGGACATGGAGGAGGCGGCGATACTGGTGGTGGTGGTCATGAAGCTAATGCCAGATGAAGTGGAGGATCTGGATTGCCCAACTTTTGTACGTTTTGCACTTTCACCGCCACTAATTAAGGTCGAGGTTGACGGAGGTCTCTTCTTGCCAGAAAGAAATATGGAAGCGGGACGAGTTGATGTACTACTTAACTCCAATGATTGTGGTGTTTCCACTGCCTCCTCATCGACAACATCATCATCATCATCATCACACTCAGCAGCTCTTCGGGCTAGGGTCAAAATGTCTGTTTGCTGCATGCCCGCTGGGGCTGCAGTGACCTTTATGATGACTGGGTCGTCGTTGGCAGAGTCTTCATCAGCAGCAGTATCCGCCACTTCTTGTTGAGACTCATCACACTCCATAACTCTGAGACTTTGGACGAGCTTCCTTTTACGCTTAACTACCTTTGTTGGATCATGGTGTGCCTCACTCTCAGACGGCTGTGGTGCTGGTTCCCAAGTTTGATCCGTATCATCAGAAGGAGGTGTGCTTGAAGAGGATGTAGACACCACCCTTGATCTCTTCCTTGCTAGGGCTGTGGAAGACAATGAAGGATCATCAGGAGGAGTGGCTTCCTCAAATGATACCTCGCCTTGATTGTCGATTTCCTGATGTGCCCCTACTTCGGGAGGAACAACTATTGTGGGCACTTGTTGTGACCCTCCATGCACCTCTGCTTGCGTATCTCCTTGTGCTGCCTCTCCTTCCACATGTACTTGGGCTTGTACTTGCACATGTGATTGTTGTTGCGGCTGTGGTTGTTCAACACTCGTCAGATGAGCTACAACAACCTGTGTTGATTGAGGGACATTGCTGCTGCTTTCTTGCGATGAGCCAACATCACTGGTCGATGGTGATTGAAGAACTCTACTGGCTGCCTCTGCAGCACTCAAGGGCTTGGACTTAAGTTGGCGTGGTGGTGGTGGTGGCACTGAGCCCAATGGAGCGGGGGTGCTGCTGCCAGCTTGGTCCCCAGCAGATCCCGCTGCTGCTGCTGCAGGCATACTTTTTTTTTTACTCCCAAAAAAAGGGGCGGGCGGCACACCAGCATCCTTGGTAACTTGCTTCTTCTGCTCCTTACTGGCACCTTTCTTGCTAGAGGAGCTACGGGTTACTTTTTTTGGGGCCATCTTCTTCAGAGCAGGTCAGCAGGCAGCAGTTGCACGAGTTGCAGAGGGTTCTGTGTCCAGACGTGACGTCGCGTGACGTTATGCTGCACACACCGCTGCAGGACTTCTTCCTGGCACTGGTGGTTCTCTTGAGTCTTCTTGTGCACCTAAAAGCAATGGAAGACAGAGGAACATCAGTTCAGTTATACACCCCAAAAAATCGACAAAACACAGAAAAATGAGCACAATCCCATGCCATCCATGATGTTTACATTGAAGACACCCCACAGAAAGACTAGGGACATGCAAGTATGCAACACTCACTACCCCTGGGCATAATGGATGAAAAGTAGGCAAAATAAGTGCAGGCCTCAGACACTGCCTCTCCTCAAAATGGCCCCCTTACACCCCAAGCACATGTTGCCTGTACCAGCCAGCACTCAAGATGGCCACCACCACCACCCACATGGCCAGTCCACATCAACAGTACACCCCCAAAAAACAGAAAAACAGCCAGAAATCACCATAATCCAATGCCATCCATGATGTTTACATCAAAGAGAGTGAGACCACACCACAGGCACACTCAGTCCATGCACCACCACCACCCCTGGGCAAGCAAAAGGCCACACCAGCAGCCCCCCAAAAACGACAAAAAACAATAAAATAAGCACAATCCCAGCCCATCCATGGCCTCAATTATGTTTAAATTCAAGAAGACACCCCACAGAAAGACTAGGCCCATGCAACACTCACCACCCCTGGGCAAAGGGCCACACCAGCAGGCCCAAAAAAACGACAAAAAACAATAAAATCTGCACAATCCCAGCCCATCCATGGCCTCAATAGAGTTTAAATTCAAGAAGACACCCCTCAGAAACACTAGGCCCATGCAACACTCACTACCCCTGGGCATAAGGGATGAAAAGTAGGCAAAATAAGTGCAGGCCTCAGACACTGCCTCTCCTCAAAATGGCCCCCTTACACCCCAAGCACATGTTGCCTGTACCAGCCAGCACTCAAGATGGCCACCACCACCACCCACATGGCCAGTCCACATCAACAGTACACCCCCAAAAAACAGAAAAACAGCCAGAAATCACCACAATCCAATGCCATCCATGATGTTTACATCAAAGAGAGTGAGACCACACCACAGGCACACTCAGTCCATGCACCACCACCACCCCTGGGCAAGCAAAAGGCCACACCAGCAGCCCCCCAAAAACGACAAAAAACAATAAAATAAGCACAATCCCAGCCCATCCATGGCCTCAATTATGTTTAAATTCAAGAAGACACCCCACAGAAAGACTAGGCCCATGCAACACTCACCACCCCTGGGCAAAGGGCCACACCAGCAGGCCCAGAAAAACGACAAAAAACAATAAAATCTGCACAATCCCAGCCCATCCATGGCCTCAATGGTGTTTAAATTCAAGAAGACACCCCTCAGAAACACTAGGCCCATGCAACACTCACTACCCCTGGGCATAAGGGATGAAAAGTAGGCAAAATAAGTGCAGGCCTCAGACACTGCCTCTCCTCAAAATGGCCCCCTTACACCCCAAGCACATGTTGCCTGTACCAGCCAGCACTCAAGATGGCCACCACCACCACCCACATGGCCAGTCCACATCAACAGTACACCCCCAAAAAACAGAAAAACAGCCAGAAATCACCACAATCCAATGCCATCCATGATGTTTACATCAAAGAGAGTGAGACCACACCACAGGCACACTCAGTCCATGCACCACCACCACCCCTGGGCAAGCAAAAGGCCACACCAGCAGCCCCCCAAAAACGACAAAAAACAATAAAATAAGCACAATCCCAGCCCATCCATGGCCTCAATTATGTTTAAATTCAAGAAGACACCCCACAGAAAGACTAGGCCCATGCAACACTCACCACCCCTGGGCAAAGGGCCACACCAGCAGGCCCAAAAAAACGACAAAAAACAATAAAATCTGCACAATCCCAGCCCATCCATGGCCTCAATAGAGTTTAAATTCAAGAAGACACCCCTCAGAAACACTAGGCCCATGCAACACTCACTACCCCTGGGCATAAGGGATGAAAAGTAGGCAAAATAAGTGCAGGCCTCAGACACTGCCTCTCCTCAAAATGGCCCCCTTACACCCCAAGCACATGTTGCCTGTACCAGCCAGCACTCAAGATGGCCACCACCACCACCCACATGGCCAGTCCACATCAACAGTACACCCCCAAAAAACAGAAAAACAGCCAGAAATCACCACAATGCAATGCCATCCATGATGTTTACATCAAAGAGAGTGAGACCACACCACAGGCACACTCAGTCCATGCACCACCACCACCCCTGGGCAAGCAAAAGGCCACACCAGCAGCCCCCCAAAAACGACAAAAAACAATAAAATAAGCACAATCCCAGCCCATCCATGGCCTCAATTATGTTTAAATTCAAGAAGACACCCCACAGAAAGACTAGGCCCATGCAACACTCACCACCCCTGGGCAAAGGGCCCCACCAGCAGGCCCAAAAAAACGACAAAAATCAGCACAATCCCAGCCCATCCATGGCCTCAATGGTGTTTAAATTCAACAAAACAGTTGTATCATGCACCCATAACCAACCCTGGTCCTACTGGATACTGTGGCTACCCACAATATAATTTATTTAATTTTCTGAAAAAGTTCCAAAATTGTACTTGCAGCAACTGTAATGCCCCAAACAAACTTACTTGTGAAAGTTGATTTCTAATCCAAAAGTGATCCAAAGACAGTCAAAAAGGCCTCAAATCCAAATATCCAGCAGCACCCACAAAAAGTAATCCTTCCAGCTCCAGATCCAAATGAAAGTGACCAGGAGATGGACAAAGCACTGGGAGGAGCCTGCTGGACAGGAACAGGAAGTTGGAGACTGTGGGGCACTTCCTTCCTCCCCCCCCCCAAAATGGACTCCTTGCAAAAAGAAAGGCCATGCAAATGTCAACCTGAGGAGTGATTCTGATAAAAATCATCATTTTCTGAAGGTTTATCCTGTTTGCTGGTGATTTTCTTGTGCGAAATTGCAAAATCTCTACTTCGCAAGTGCGAGATTGTTCTTTTCCGCCGCAACTACGTGTTCGCAATTGCGAACTCTCGCGAGATGTGCTGTGCAAGGTGGCAAGCCGCGATTACGTATTCGCGGGAGCCAAACTCCCGCGGGAACACGCAGCAAGATCCAAAATGGCGCAGCACTCTCAAAATATGATCGAGAAAAACAACTCGGCAAACGCTAAATGACGGAAAGTGAACGCCGTGCACCACGCCGCGCGCCGCAACCAAGCAAAAAATCTGCCGCGAGCGGATTCACGGATTTTCGACAAATTCGCGAGCGTTCGCGGATTGCGAATTTGCCGAAAATCCGAAAAATCCGCGAGCGGAGCGGATTTTACGCCCATACTTAGTGGAGCAGGGACGAGCTTTTAAATCTGTCCTCAGCAACATGCAGACCCGGACTTCACATATTGCATACAGGGGTGGACATAGGTTGCAAGTACTGCCAATATCCGTTCAGCACTGCTATGTCAGATATTGGGGACAACCCCTCCCTGTCGTGCGGTCTGCTTAACGTGAGATCGCTGCGCTGCCATAAGCTCGACATCCATGACTTACTTATCGATAGACAACTGGACCTACTGTTCCTCACAGAAACATGGCTGGATGCGTACTGCGACCCTGAAATTATTCAGGCACTGCCGGAAGATTATCTGATGGTTAGATTGGATAGATCTGAGGGCAGAGGAGGAGGCATAGCGCTTGCATTCAAACATCACCTGGCCTGTCAACTGGAATCAGTCCATCTGGCGGCAGGTGAAGTGGGGGTGTTCACAATAAAAATCAATGGGGGCACCACTGTGAGAGGATATTTAGTTTATCGCCCGCCTGGCCCTCTGGCAAGGTTCAAGGGTACTCTTATAGAATGTGTCACGGAGATAGCGCTGCGGAGAGACAAGTTTCTGCTACTTGGAGATCTTAACATGCATCTCGAAGATCTGTCAGACACAGGAGCGAGGGAGTTCCTGCAGGAACTTCAAGCACTTCAATTAGAGCTTAAAAGCCAACTCCCTATACACCAACATGGCCACCTACTCGATCCAGTATTTGCAAACTGGGAGGAAGTAAGTGTGGCGCCCCCAGTGCCTCTCCCGTGGACTGATCATTTTTTGGTACCTTTTGATATCGACCTCCCCAAGCAAAAGATGACAGATCCCATTCCTCTCAATTATCCTAGGCGCAAATGGGCTAGGTTCTCCCTGCCCAAATTCCATGAAGCTCTCACAGCCGACGGCCCCCCCGGAGGCAATGATGCGGATTAAGCAAATAAACTGCTCAACGACCGCATCACGGCTGCACTGGACCACACTGCCCCATTGGGTCACCCTAAGGAGGGCGGGCGTAAACAGATATCGGCACCCTGGTTCAATGAAGAGCTGCACGGTGCCAAGAGGGAGTGCAAGCGAGCGGAAAGGCAGTGGAGGGAAGCCTACGACAGTCAGGCGAGAGAGAGATATCTCGTCAACAGACGAGCATATCACAATCTGATTAGGAGAACTAAAACCGCCCACTATACCAGTAGAATAATGGATGCAGAGAACACAGTGAAAGAACTGTTCTGCGTATACAGGTCTCTGGCTGTCCCCAACTCATCAGCGGGACCAGAGGACTGTTCTGCGGCTGCCTGCAATCGCATTGCCGAGTATTTCGCCGACAAAGTGTCCAAAATTTACTCCGCCTTTCCCGCCCAACCAGCGGTCGGAGGAGAGTTCAAAGCACCAGTTAGAGAGGTGAATGGACATAACCTGCTGCTCAACTTTTCCACCCCGTCAGCAGAAGACCTGATCAAAATATGTAGATCAGTGAAGTCAGGCTCCCCACGGGACCCAGCGTCTCCTAAACGGCTGGGCGACAGCCTGACGACACTAGAACCATATATCAGGCATCTATTGGACATCTCCTTCAGGTCCAGCACCCTGCCTCGGGAGTGGAAACAGGCAGTTGTGCTCCCCCTCCGTAAAAAGCCTAACATCAGCTTCGATAAGCTGGAGAATCTACGACCCATATCTCTCCTACCCTACTTCTCGAAAGTGGCGGAGAAGGTGGCAAATCTGCAGCTAATGCAGTTTGTGGAAGAGACAAATCTCCTCCACCCCACCCAGTTTGGATTCAGACCTCGACACTCGACTGAGTCGGCGCTCCTTATGGCATCTGAATCCATCAGACAGGGGGCCGACGAGGGCCACACCATGGCCCTGATCCTGTTGGATCTCAGCGCCGCGTTCGACACTGTAGCACATTCCATCCTGCTACAGTGTCTGAACAAGGTAGGGGTAGGCGACGCAGCGTTAAAATGGATCCAGTCGTTTCTATCTGGCCGAGGTTTTCAAGTTAGGCAGGGCGACTGCTATTCCAAGCGACTGGCACTGGACCAGGGGGTACCACAGGGCTCGTCCCTAAGCCCAACGCTCTTTAACCTTTATGTTGCCCCGGTCGCCTCCATAGTTGAGAGGCACGGCCTGCGCATGGTGTCATACGCTGACGACACGCAGCTAGTCATCTCCCTATCGCGTGCACCCGGTCTTGCGGCGGACATTTTCAGAGCATGCATGCAAGAACTTGCTGCCTGGATGTCTGCCAACTGCCTTAAACTCAACGGCGACAAGACTGAGGTGCTGGTGGTAGGGGGAGACCGGGTGGCATGGTGGCCGCCTTGCTTGGGACCAGCACCCACTCCCAGCCGGGAGGCGAGGAATTTTGGTATCTGGTTCGATTGCGATCTGACCTTTGGCCCCCAGGTAAACAGGGTGGTCGGCACCTTTTTTGGGATCCTCAAGACCATCAGGAAGGTATTGGAGCTCCTTCCCACCGAAGCCCGCAGAACATTAGTGCACGCTCTAGTCACGTCTAAAATGGACTATGGCAACCTGCTCTATTTGGGAACCCTTGAGAAGAACCTGAGCCGCCTACAGGTTTTGCAAAATGCCGCTGCCCGGCTGGTGCTCAGACTGCCGAGAAGATCAGCCTCCAAAGCTGCTCTCCAGGCCTTACACTGGCTCCCGGTCAGAAGCCGGGTAGAATTCAAGGCCCTCTGCACCTGTCATCGGATTATTAACGGCAGGGCGCCCCTTCCATTACAGGGTCTCCTGACTCAATACGAGCCTTCACGCGCACTTAGGTCCTCTGGATCAGGGAGCCTTACCATCCCCAAAGTTACCAGAGCTAGGATGGGCGGCAGATCCTTCAGGTATCTTGCCGCATCCAGCTGGAACAAACTTCCGGTAGCGCTGCGTCTTGAACCTACAGAGTCTATATTTAGAGCAAAACTAAAAACACTCCTATATATGAAATAGTGGCCTTCCCCTCAGCACCTCCTCTAGCCACGCTCGTATCTCAGCGTGGGGACACGCCGGTGTGCGTCACCATGCGCTTTACAAGACCCCCTATTATTATTATTATTATTATTCAGTTTAAAAGAACGTTAAAGTCAAGTATTGGGAAAGGCAATAGTACTGGTGTGTACTTGTGAGGGGGAGATTCACGTCGCGGACAGTGAAGGTAGCCAATGGCTGAAGTGGGCTGACCCACCGCGCCAATACTGTGGTGTCTGGAAGTAACATGTGAAGGGTTGACTAAATGAACATGAGGACTGGCTGAAAACCTCTAAGTAAATATGTCATACATATTTCAGTATAATTGTACTGGTTAACGTCATACTCAATAAAAGCAATGTTCAAACGCAGCATTGGAAATATTCCAAAATGGGAGGAGAGAACAGATTGAACAGAATGTTGTCAGCTTATGTAGGATTTAAAATGCTATTTTCACTAAGAATCAGAAGCTTTCAGCACTATTCCAGCAATGCATAACACCATTGTGCAGTGCACCGGTCATACACTAGCTTTAGAAAATAAGCTATAGCATGTAATTGAGTCTCAAAATGTAGCGCAATTCAAACCATAAAAATACATACCTTGCGGCTGTGGTTTTCCATTTCACCCAGTCATATTTAAAGAAAACGAACAACTCCAGTGAAGTCTGACTAGAATAATAACTCCAGCAATCAAGGGTAAGAATGAAAGAGACTCATGTTATCCTTTCCTCAGGTACTTACTTTACCAAGGTGGGAAAAATTGCGATTGGAGGGACCGAGCTGGTCACAACCAGGGGGCTGGCACAACCCAGGGCATAGGGGCTCAGAGGTACCCAGGGTTGGGGGCTGGTTGTGAGACCACACTTAATATGCACCAGGCCACGCTAGTGCTCAGTGTCAGCAGCAGGGAGGGTTCATGCGCGCCATCAGACGCACCTCAAGAGCTGAGCCTGGGGCGAGGGTCTGCGCTGCCCCAGGGGTTCTAGAGGGGTCCGCCTCCCAGCCCAGTCCCTCTGCGAGCACCGAAGCTTGCTCACTCCTGCCAGTCCCTGGGATGTAGGGGCACCACGCCACACTAGAGCTCAGTGTCAGCAGCAGGGAGGGTTCATGCTCGCCATCAGACGCACCTCAAGAGCTAAGCCTGGGGCGAGGGTCAGCGCCGCCCCTGGAGTTCTAGAGGGGACTGCCTCCCAGCCTAGCCCCTCTGCGAGCACCAAAGCTTGCTTGCTCCTGCCAGTCCCTGGGATGTAGGGGCACCAGGCCACGCTAGAGCTCAGTGTCAGCAGCCGGGAGGGTTCATGCGCGCCATCAGATGCACCTCAAGAGCTGAGCTTGGGGCGAGGGTCAGCGCCGCCCCAGGGGTTCTAGAGGGGCCACCTCCCAGCCCAGCCCCTCTGCAGGCATGGGAGCTTGCTCACTCCTGCCAGTCCCTGGGATGTGGGGGCACCAGGCCACGCTAGTGCTCAGCGTCAGCAGCAGGCAGGGTTCATGCTCGCCATCAGACGCACCTCATGAGCTGAGCTTGGGGCGAGGGTCTGCGCCGCCCCAGGGGTTCTAGAGGGCGCCGCCTCTTGGCCCAGCCTCTCTGACGCCACGGGAGCTTGCTCGCTCCTGCCAGTCCCTGGGATGTGGGGGCACCAGGCCACGCTAGAGCTCAGTGTCAGCAGCAGGGAGGGTTCATGCTCGCCATCAGACGCACCTCAAGAGCTGAGCTTGGGGCGAGGGTCAGCGCCGTCCCATGGGTACTAGAGAGGACCGCCTCCCAGCCCAGCCCCTCTGCGAGCACCGAAGCTTGCACACTCCTGCCAGTCCCTGGGATGTAGGGGCACCAGGCCACGCTAGTGCTCAGTGTCAGCAACAGGGAGGGTTCATACACGCCATCAGACGCACCTAAGAGCTGAGCTTGGGGCGAGGGTCTGCGCCGCACCCGGGGTTCTAGAGGGGGCCGCCTCCCAGACCAGCCCCACTGCGAGCACCGTAGCTTGCTCACTCTTGCCAGTCCCTGGGATGTGGGGGCACCAGGCCACGTTAGTGCTCAGTGTCAGCAGCAGGCAGGGTTCAGGCGCGCCATCAGACGCACCTAAGTGCTGAGCTTGGGGCGAGGGTCTGCGCCACCCCAGGGGTTCTAGAGGGGCCACCTCCCAGCCCAGCCCCTCTGCGGGCATGGGAGCTTGCTCACTCTTGCCAGTCCCTGGGATGTGGGGGCACCAAACCACGCTAGTGCTCAGTGTCAGCAGCAGGGAGGGTTCATACACGCCATCAGACGCACCTAAGAGCTGAGCTTGGGGCGAGGGTCTGCGCCACCAAAGGGGTTCTAGAGGGGGCTGCCTCCCAGCCCAGCCCCTCTGCGAGCACCAAAGCTTGCTCACTCCTGCCAGTCCCTGGGATGTAGGGGCACCAGTCCACGCTAGTGCTCAGTGTCAGCAGCAGGGAGGGTTCATGCGAGCCATCAGAAGCACCTTAAGAGCTGAGCTTGGGGCGAGGGTCTGCGCCGCCCCAGGGGTTCTAGAGGGGGCCGCCTCCCAGCCCCGCTGCGAGCACCGAAGCTTGCTCACTCCTGCCAGTCCCTGGGATGTAGGGACACCAGGCCACGCTAGAGCTCAGTGTCAGCAGCAGGGAGGGTTAATACTCGTCAGCAGACGCACCTCAAGAGCTGAGCCTGGGGCAAGGGTCTGCACCACCCCAGGGGTTCTTGAGGGGGGCGCCTCCCAACCCAGCCCCTCTGTGGGCATAGGAGCTTGCTCGTTCATGCCAGTCCCTGAGATGTGGGAGTAGCAGGTAGGGTTCAGGGAGCCGGGCACTGCCCCTGCCTGCCCAATGGCTCAGCAGACCCTGTCCCATCTAATATAGAGATGCCCCCACATGCACTAGGCCTCGCAGTCATCAGTGCCTTGGACTCATGCAGGGACCCCCCCCCCCCAGCGCACCCAGGGTAGCCTCAGTCTCCCCAGGACAGACTGACGTTTCGCGGGGGTCCGTGGCGACAGAGCGACTTCCCTGGACAGGAACACCCTCTGGGCTGGTGACATTGGTGGCCTCTGCTCCCTGCGGAGGAAGAGAGACGGTGAGAGGAGGACACTGAAGAAAGGACCGGACAGCAGACCCTGGCACCAGAGCCGTGACCCACCCAAGGGTTCACTAGAGAGATTCACTGCGGGGCAAGGCCGTGGGTGGAAACAATGGCCTGAGAAGCAAACCCTGCCAGCCCAGACAGACCATGGCATCAGACAGGACTGCGGTGGACATCACGGAAAGAAGCGACCCCCAGCTCCCGGTTCCACCAGCTCCACCATGCCACCTGGACACAAGACACCACTGCTCACCTTCTCACCGGCGACAACATCGAATTCCACCGTCTCGCCATCTCCTATGCTGCGAAGGTACTTACGGGGATTCTTCTTCTTAATTGCTGTCTAGTTAATCAAGCATTGGCAGTAGGTCTCGCTTTTGGGACCTTATAAGTGTTTAGCCATGCAACACTCGATGTTGTCTAATCTAGGATATTGTGCTGGATAATAAACACTTATAATGTCCCAAAGGCGAGACCTTAGAGCTATTGACTTTGCCAATGTTCCTAAGCTGTGCTGTCGAGAAGTGTGGCTGCTGTGCAGCATGCTGAGAAGTTGTAATTAAAAAGTGTAAGAAGCAATGAGTGATGCTTTGCTGGCCTTGAGTTATGCAGTGGTGGCTTTGAGTGTTGCTGTGCTGGCCCAGAGGGATGCTGTGGTGGTTCTGACTGATGCTGTGATGATGCTGATTGATGCTGATTGATGCTGTGGTGCGCATCGTGATGCTGTGGTGTCATTGAGTGATCCTGTGCTGGCCCTGAGTGAAGCTGTGGTGGCCCTGAGTGATGCTGTGGTGGTGCTGATTGATGCTGTGGTGAAGGTGATGCTGTGGTGGTGCTGAGTGATGCTGTGGTGATGCTGAGTGATGCTGTGGTGGTTCTGAATGACGCTGCGGTGTTCCTGAGTGATGCTGTGGTGTTCCTGAGTGATGCTGTGGTGTTCCTGAGTGATGCTGTGGTGGTGCTGAGTGATGCTGTGGTGGTGCTGAGTGATGCTGTGGTAGTGCTGAGTGGTGCTGTGGTGGTGCTGACTGATGCTGTGGCGATGCTGATTGATGCTGTGGTGCTGCAGAGTGATGCTGTGGTAGCATATAGTGATGTTGTGGTCATACTGAGTGATGCTGTGGTGGTGCAGAGTGATGCTGTGGTGGTGCTGAGTGATGCTGTGGTGGTGCTGAGTGATGCTTTGGTGAAGGTGAGTGATGTTGTGGTGATGCTGAGTGATGCTGTGGTGGACCTGAGTAATTGCGGCTGGTGAGTGGCAGGCTACACTATGGAGTTTTGTGCAACGCTGCGGCGACTGTCAGTATGCAGCAAAAATGCGTGTTAGTTTGGAGTGCTAAAAGGTAATATGTGAGAAAGTTATTTAAAAAGTTTTGTGTGGGTGAAGGAAGATTGTATGGGTGAATGGCAGAGTAGGGATAAGGAAGAGTAGGGGTGCAAAAGAGGTAAGAGCGGCAACTTGTTGATAGTAAAATTATGGAAGGCTAAAGGAATGTGAGTATATTTGTAGAGGGGAAATGACGAATTGTTTTGTGGGTGGTAATGTTTTGATTTGTTCTGCATTCCTTCCATCATTTGTGTGTCTTTTGCTATTTCGGAATAGAAAGCTTGAAGCATAGCATGGAACCTGATAAGAAAATGATAAACCTCAACTAATTACAACTAAATTATGTGAGGCTCTCGTGCTACCACCTCCATCACAATTGTATCCACCGCACTACAAGACAAGATAAAAGCATCTCTGCGGTCATTCAGTTAAGACACCAAGGATGACAAGGAACACAACACTCTGCACCACCCGTTTACACCTCAATGGTGTAGGTCCGCAGCTGCGAAAATAGGCCCCAAAACGATATACGAAAAACCATATAAAGGCTACAGACTACAATACTAATGCGTCCAGTTTCAAATGTGGCAAAGACTATACCCTCACACAAACATCCTTCGCGCTGACCTTTAGTCCCCAAGCACCTGCGTGCTTGCAGGCCTGTGTGCATTCATTCCTGCGTGCTTGCGGGCCTGTGTGCGCTCATGCCTGCTTACTTGCGGGCGTGCGTGCACTCATGCCTGCGTGCTTGAGGGCCTGTGTGCACTGAATGCCTGTGTGCTTGCTGGCCTGTGTGCGCTCATGCCTGCATGCTTGCGGGCCTGTGTGTGCTAATGCCTGCGTGCTAGCGGGCCTCTGTGCGCTCATGCCTGCATGCTTGCGGGCCTGTGTGCGCTCATGCCTGTATGCTTGCAGGCCTGTGTGCGCTCATGCCTGCGTGCTTGCGGGCCTGTGTGCATTCATGCCTGCGTGCTAGCGGGCCTGTGTGCGCTCATGCCTGCGTGCTAGCGGGCCTGTGTGCGCTCATGCCTGCGTGCTTGCGGGCCTGTGTGCACTGAATGCCTGTGTGCTTGCTGGCCTGTGTGCGCTCATGCCTGCATGCTTGCGGGCCTGTGTGTGCTAATGCCTGCGTGCTAGCGGGCCTCTGTGCGCTCATGCCTGCATGCTTGCGGGCCTGTGTGCGCTCATGCCTGTATGCTTGCAGGCCTGTGTGCGCTCATGCCTGCGTGCTTGCGGGCCTGTGTGCATTCATGCCTGCGTGCTAGCGGGCCTGTGTGCGCTCATGCCTGCGTGCTAGCGGGCCTGTGTGCGCTCATGCCTGCGTGCTTGCGGGCCTGTGTGCACTGGATGCCTGCGTGCTTGCTGGTATGTGTGCACTCATGCCTGCGTGCTTGCGGGCCTGTGTGCATTCATGCCTGCGTGCTAGCTGGCCTGTGTGCACTAATGCCTGCGTGCTTGCGGGCCTGTGTGTGCTCATGCCTGCCTGCTAGCGGGCCTCTGTGCGCTCATGCCTGCATGCTTGCGGGCCTGTGTGCGCTCATGCCTGCGTGCTTGCGGGCCTGTGTGCGCTCATGCCTGTGTGCTTGCGGGCCTGTGTGCACTCATGCCTACGTGCTTGTGGGCCTGTGTGCATTCATGCCTACGTGCTTGCGGGCCTGTGTGCATTCATGCCTACGTGCTTGCGGGCCTGTGTGCACTCATGCCTGCCGGCTTGCGGGCCTGTGTGCACTCATGCCTGCGTGCTTGCGGGCCTGTGTGCACTCATGCCTGCGTGCTTGCGGGCCTGTGTGCGCTCAATCCTGCGTGCTAGCGGGCCTCTGCGCGCTCATGCCTGCGTGCTTGTGGGCCTGTGTACATTCATGCCTACGTGCTTGCGGGCCTGTGTGCACTCATGCCTGCGTGCTTGCGGGCCTTTGTGCACTCATGCCTGCGTGCTTGCGGGCCTGTGTGCACTGGATGCCTGCGTGCTTGCGGGCCTGTGAGCACTCATGCCTGCCTGCTTGCTGGCCTGTGTGCATTTATGCCTGCTTGCTTTCTGGCCTATGTGCATTCATGCCTGCGTGCTTGAGGGCCTGTGTGCATTTATGCCTGCGTGCTTGAGGGCCTGTGTGCACTCATACCTGCGTGCTTGCAGGCCTGTGTGCTCTTATGCCTGCGTGCCTGTGTGCACTTATGCCTGCGTGCCTGTGTGCACTTATGCCTGCATGCTTGCTGGCCTGTGTGCGCTCATGCCTGCATGCTTGCGTGCCTGTGTGCACTCATTCCTGCGTGCTTGGGCGTTTGTCTGATAGACTTCTTGAAATCGGGTGAGCTTGTCCGTGTGCATGCTCGGTGCGTCCATGTGTCTGTCCTCTGGACCTGGTATGGGGGATCTGGCACTCAGGGAGGAGTCAGCCAGCCAGCCAGCCAGCCCTTGTTGCCCACGGTCCTGCCAGGCTCCAGAAAGTTCCCTTCTGTGCCAGCGGCCCTGCCTTGCGCACGGGCCGCTTGTGCCCAGGTACACAGACCCCACCTGAAGACAGAAGCACAGGCCTGGCACGGGGGCCTCGACTCAAAGGGGTCTTGTGTGGTAGCTCCCAGAGGAAGGCAGGCCGAGGACCGAGGGTGAGCAGGACGAGGAGAGAGGGTGTGCAGGCCGAGGAGCGAGGGTGAACAGGACGAGGAGCGAGGGTGAACAGGATGAGGAGAGAAGGTAGGCCGTGGAGAGAGGGTGAGCAGGCCGAGGAGAGAAGGTGAGCAGGACAAGGAGAGAGGATGAGCAGGCCGAGGAGAGAGCCTGAGCAGGCTGTGGAGAGAGGGTGTGCAGGCCGAGGAGAGAGCGTGAGCAGGCCGAGGAGAGAGGGTGTGCAGGCCGAGGAGAGAGGGTGAGCAGGAGAAGGAGAGAGGGTGTGCAGGCCGGGGAGCGAGGGTGAGCAGGACGAGGAGAGAAGGTAGGCCGTGGAGAGAGGGTGAGCAGGCCGAGGAGAGAGGGTGAGAAGGCTGAGGAGAGAGGGTGAGCAGGACAAGGAGAGAGGGTGTGCAGGCTGAGGAGAGAGGGTGAGCAGGCGGTGGCGAGAGGGTGGGCAGGCCGAGGAGAGAGGGGGAGCAGGCCGTGGAGAGAGGGTGAACAGGCTGTGGAGAGAGGGTGAACAGGCTGTGGAGAGAGGGTGAGTAGGCCGTGGAGAGAGGGTGGGCAGGCCGTGGAGAGAGGGTGAGCAGGCCATGGAGAGAGGGTGAGCAGGCTGAGGAGAGGTGGAGGGTGAGCAGGCCGTGGAGAGAGGGTGAGCAGGCCGAGGAGAGAGTGTGAGCAGGCCGAGGAGAGAGGGTGAGCTGGACAAGGAGAGAGGGTGAGCAGGTGGTGGCGAGAGGGTGGGCAGGTCGAGGAGAGAGGGTGAGCAGGCCGAAGAGAGAGTGTGCGCAGGCTGAGGAGAGAGGGTGAGCAGGCCGCCGAGGAGAGAGGGTGAGCAGGCTGAGGAGAGAGGGTGAGCAGGCTGTGGAGAGAGGGTGAACAGGGCGTGGAGAGAGGGTGAGCAAGCCATGGAGAGAGGGTGAGCAGGCCACCGAGGAGAGAGGGTGGGCATGCCGTGGAGAGAGGGTGAGCAGGCCGTGGAGAGAGGGTGGGCAGGCCGTGGAGAGAGGGTGGGCAGGCAGTGGAGAGAGGGTGAGTAGGCTACCGAGGAGAGAGGGTGGGCAGGCCATGGAGAGAGGGTGAGCAGGCCGCCTAGGAGAGAGGGTGGGTAGGCCGAGGAGAGAGGGTGGTCAGGCCGAGGAGAGAGGGTGAGCAGGCCGAGGAGAGAGGGTGAGCAGGACGAGGAGAGAGGGTGAGCAGGACAAGGAGAGAGGGTGAGCAGGCCGAGGAGAGAGGGTGAGCAGGCCGAGGAGAGAAAGTGAGCAGGACAAGGAGAGAGGGTGTGCAGGCCGAGGAGAGAAGGTAGGCCGTGGAGAGAGGGTGAGTAGGCCAAGGACAGAGGGTGAGAAGGACGAGGAGAGAAGGTAGGCCGTGGAGAGAGGGTGAGCAGGCCGAGGAGAGAGGGTGAGCAGGCCGAGGAGAGAGGGTGGGCAGGCCGAAGAAAGAGGGTGAGCAGGACGAGGAGAGACGGAGGGCAGGCCGTGGAAAGAGGGTGAGCAGGCCGAGGAGAGAGGGTAGGCCGAGGAGAGAGGGTGAGCAGGACGAGGAGAGAGGGTGAGCAGGCCGCCGAGGAGAGAGGGTGAGCAGGAGAAGGAGAGAGGGTGTGCAGGCCGGGGAGCGAGGGTGAGCAGGACGAGGAGAGAAGGTAGGCCGTGGAGAGAGGGTGAGCAGGCCGAGGAGAGAGGGTGAGAAGGCTGAGGAGAGAGGATGAGCAGGCGGTGGCGAGAGGGTGGGCAGGCTGAGGAGAGAGGCGGAGCAGGCCGTGGAGAGAGGGTGAGCAGGCTGTGGAGAGAGGGTGAACAGGCCGTGGAGAGAGGGTGAGCAGGCCGCCAAGGAGAGAGGGTGGGCATGCCGTGGAGAGAGGGTAAACAGGCTGTGGAGAGAGGGTGAGTAGGCCGTGGAGAGAGGGTGGGCAGGCCGTGGAGAGTGGGTGAGCAGGCCATCAAGGAGAGAGAGTGGGCAGGCCGTGGAGAGAGGGTGAGCAGGCCGAGGAGAGAGGGTGAGCAGGCCGTGGAGAGAGGGTGAGCAGGCTGAGGAGAGGTGGAGGGTGAGCAGGCCGTGGAGAGAGGGTGAGCAGGCCGAGGAGAGAGTGTGAGCAGGCCGAGGAGAGAGGGTGAGCAGGACAAGGAGAAAGGGTGAACAGGTGGTGGCGAGAGGGTGGGCAGGTCGAGGAGAGAGGGTGAGCAGGCCGAAGAGAGAGTGTGAGCAGGCCGAGGAGAGAGGGTGAGCAGGCCGAGGCGAGAGGGTGAGCAGGCTGTGGAGAGAGGGTGAACAGGCCGTGGAGAGAGGGTGAGCAAGCCATGGAGAGAGGGTGAGCAGGCCACCGAGGAGAGAGGGTGGGCACTGGAGCGCGAGGGTGTGCATTATACTCTATTGCTGCAAGGGTTTTTAACTTGTTCTAATTTTAAAATTGTGTATTATAATTTGTTGTTACCTTGCCATTCACCGCGCTGACTCCCCGGTCCACCGCAGCAAATTCATGCTGTTTGAGTGGAGGGAGGAATAGCGCTCGCACTTCCTGGTTGTCCCTCGGCGGGCGGCCATCTTCTGAGGGTGACGGTCTAGTCTTCCCTCCCTCCCTGAATATTTAGGGCTCTGAATACACGCGCTCTTGTAGATTGATTAACAGCACTGGAGCGCGAGGGTGTGCATTATACTCTATTGCTGCAAGGGTTTTTAACCTGTTCTAATTTTAAAATTGTGTATTATAATTTGTTGTTACCTTGCCATTCACCGCGCTGACTCCCCGGTCCACCGCAGCAAATTCATGCTGTTTGAGTGGAGGGAGGAATAGCGCTCGCACTTCCTGGTTGTCCCTCGGCAGGCGGCCATCTTCTGAGGGTGACTGTCTAGTCTTCCCTCACCTCCCAATCTACATATTCCCTGTCCTTTCGCGCAGCGGGAGCGCCATAGACACGCCGAAGAGGCGCCAAAGAGAAGCCAGTCTGCGCCAGTCCGCGTCCAGACGCTCCTAGCTTCTGGCTTCTGGCCCTGGCAATATGGTAGGACGTCGTATTTGTTATAGTGCCTCCTCTCTGCATGCATTACGCCCCACTTTCAATCCGCTTTGTTTACACTCGGTCCTTCCTAATATTATAAATGCCGGCTGCAAAACATGCGACTGGTGTTTATCCCCTTTGATTTCAGGTATACATTTTTCTACACACAAAAAGAAAATGTTTCTCCTTAACTGTCGCACATTGCCCAAACACCACACTGAACTAGCGCTACTGATTGAGGAGCTCAACCCTGAGGCCCTTTTCTTAACTGAGACATGGCTCCAGTTACAAAATGATCCAGCATCAGTATGGGCCACTCCTCAAGGCTACACCCTTAAGCGACTGGAACGCCAGTCAGGTAGAGGTGGTGGACTGGCCATCATCTATAGAGATATTTACAGATGTCGTATCACCTCCTCTACCACACCAGCCTGTGAGAGCCTATATTTCGCTCTAGAACTTTCCCCCACTATCACCTTCTCGGGTATTTTAGTCTATCGACCACCTGGTTCCCCCGGCGACTTCATTACTGACATGACGGATACAGCTGCTAACCTGGTGCTCACCGCAGCAAATCTTACTTTGCTAGGTGACCTAAATTTGCACTTAGATGATCCGCTCGATATCGCCGCTAATAGCCTCCGTTCAAATCTCCAGGCTATTGGCCTGTCCCAAAAGGGTTTTCATGCAACACATAATAAGGGACATCTCTTAGATCATGTTTACAGTAATCTAGACACCCTTTCGGTTGAAGTACCGATACCACTACCCTGGACCGACCGTTTTTTAATCCCCCTTACATGGTCCATAAGTACTCTCCCTACTTTACAAACCCATGATAAACATTGGGGCAGGAAATGGAGCTCTCTACCGCTTCTTAAATGGGAACAAGCTCTCTCAGAGCATCCACCCCGGAAAACGAGTAATTCCAACACGGCAGCTCTTAATTTTGATAATTGGATTTCTAACACTCTCGACCAAGTTCTTCCGAACGGCTCCCTGCAAGCAATAAAAAGATCTAAAGTTGCCCCTTGGTATTCTCCTGCCCTCAGAACTCTGAAACAAGGCTGCCGTAAATCGGAGAGAGCCTGGAGGAAAGATCGCTCCCAGCTGAAGGAATCAGAGTATAGAACTGCAATTAGGCACTATAAAAATGAAATAAAACTTGCCCAAGCTGAGTTCTATGGAACCAAAATTAACTTGGCAGCGAATTCTCCTAGAGAAATTTTTTAAATTGCAAAATCTTTCATTTCCCCTCCTTCTGAGCTCCTGGCATCGGATGGTGCACAGGCCCGTTGTGACAACCTTGCCACTTTCTTCTTTCAGAAGATTCAGGCCATCTATTCCCTACTCTCGACAGGTAGGGAGGATACGGGTTTCACCCCTACCTCAGATTCTGATTTGCCCACGTCCTGCTCATTGGTTACTTTTCCACTTCTGGATCCCAGTACACTAGATAAAATGGTCCACAAAGTCACCTCGGGATCTCCCAATGATCCGGCACCCCCGCAGACCCTAGTTAAGGTGATTGACACTATCCGCCCGCTCATCCTGGATGTCCTCAACACCTCCATCACCTCTAACTCCGTTCCAGCTCCATGGAAGTGTGCGATGGTCAGGGCTCTGCTGAAAAAGCCGAACTTGGATCAGAACAATCTGTCCCATTTTCGCCCCATCTCGCTGCTTCCGTGGATGAGTAAACTGCTGGAGAGACATGTTAATAAGATCTTAGTGGATTATTTAGAGTCCAATAATCTACTACGTGTCTCCCAGACGGGGTTTCGCCCTCAGCACGGCACTGAAACTGCCCTTTTGGCAGTGACGGAGGCAGCTAGAGCCATAATGGACCAGGGAGGAAAAACAGCCATCATACTCCTCGATCTCAGTGCCGCTTTCGACACAGTTAACCATGCCACATTATTACATCGTTTGAAGGGCATGGGTGTGTCGGGCGCGGCCCTTGCCTGGCTGACTTCCTTCCTGATGAGCGATTCTTCCAGGTGTTTGAGGGCGAGGCGGTATCATCTAAGCATCCGCTCAGCTGTGGGGTGCCCCAGGGCTCCTCCCTAAACCCCACCCTTTTTAACGTTTATATGCAACCTCTAGAGAAGATAGTCCACTCTTTTGGTGTGCGAATTGTCACCTACGCAGACGACACCCAACTGGTGGTCTCTCTGGACCACGCCGAAGTTTCGTCCAACACCTTGGGCCCTTGTCTAGAGGCTGTTGCTGAGTGGATGCAATCCTCCCACCTCAAACTCAATGGGGAGAAGACCGAGATCATGTTATTGGGCAACCCCTCCTTGACCACCTTGGCGTCCATCTGGCCCTCATGTCTCGGTGCCCCCCCCCCTCCCAAACCCCAGATAAAGAGCCTGGAAATTTGGCTTGACAAAGCACTGGATTTTTCAGTTCAAGCCAGCAAAACCGCCTCCACATGCGTCGGGCTAATGAAAATGCTCCGCAAAGTGCTCCCTCTGCTTCCATTCCAGGCGAGAAGGGTCATGGTGCAGGCCCTGATACTTTCTCACCTGGACTATGGAAATGTCCTATATCTAGGAGCCCCGGCGGCAGTAACCAATAGGCTTCAGGTCACTCAAAACTGCCCCGCCCGACTATTATTTAACATCCCTCGCTGGCAATCAGCTAGGAAGGCTCTAAAAGAACTCCACTGGCTCCCTGTGGCTGCCAGAACGCAGTTTAAGGCCATGTGCATTCTGCACAAATCTTTCCATCGAACAGGCCCTGCCATTCTGTACCCCTTAGTGTTACCCTATACACCATCCAGAGCCCTCCGCTCTGGTACACTGCATCTGGCAACCACGTCTAAAATCAATAAAGCCCGATGGGGCGGTCGCTCTTTCACTCACACAGCGGCGAGGCTTTGGAACTCTCTGCCTCTAACTCTGAGAGAGAATAACAACCGACTGTCATTCAGGAAAGCTCTGAAGACTCACTTATTTGCAAAAGCATTTTAAGTACCCGTTGGCCCGACACAGTAATCAGTCTAAAGCGCTGTGAGGCCTCCGGGTAGTTATGCGTTATACAAGTGTAATTTTTCATTTCATTTCATGCCGTGGAGAGAGGGTGAGCAGGCCGTGGAGAGAGGGTGGGCAGGCCGTGGAGAGAGGGTGAACAGGCTGCCGAAGAGAGAGGGTGGGCAGGCCGTGGAGAGAGGGTGAGCAGGCCGCCTAGGAGAGAGCGTGGGCAGGCTGTGGAGAGAGGGTGAGCAGGCCGAGGAGAGAGGGTGGGCAGGCCGAGGAGAGAGCGTGAGCAGGCTGTGGAGAGAGGGTGGGCAGGCCGAGGAGAGAGCGTGAGCAGGCCGAGGAGAGAGGGTGTGCAGGAGAAGGCGAGAGGGTGTGCAGGCTGAGGAGAGAGGGTGAGCAGACCGTGGAGAGAGGGTGAGCAGGACAAGGAGAGAGAGTGAGCAGGCCATGGAGAGAGGGTGAGCAGGCCAGGGAGCGAGGGTGAGCAGGACGAGGAGAGAAGGTAGGCCGTGGAGAGAGGGTGAGCAGGCCGAGGAGAGAGGGTGAGAAGGCTGAGGAGAGAGGGTGAGCAGGACAAGGAGAGAGGGTGTGCAGGCTGAGGAGAGAGGGTGAGCAGGCGGTGGCGAGAGGGTGGGCAGGCCGAGGAGAGAGGGTGAGCAGGCCGTGGAGAGAGGGTGAGCAGGCTGTGGAGAGAGGGTGAACAGGCCGTGGAGAGAGGGTGAGCAGGACGCCAAGGAGAGAGGGTGGGCATGCCATGGAGAGAGGGTAAACAGGCTGTGGAGAGAGGGTGAGTAGGCCGTGGAGAGAGGGTGGGTAGGCCATGGAGAGAGGGTGAGCAGGCCATAAAGGAGAGAGAGTGGGCAGGCCGTGGAGAGAGGGTGAGCAGGCCGAGGAGAGAGGGTGAGCAGGCCGTGGAGAGAGGGTAAGCAGGCTGAGGAGAGGTGGAGGGTGAGCAGGCCGTGGAGAGAGGGTGAGCAGGCCGAGGAGAGAGTGTGAGCAGGCCGTGGAGAGAGGGTGAGCAGGCCGTGGAGAGAGGGTGGGCAGGCAGAGGAGAGAGGGTGAGCAGGCCGAAGAGAGAGGGTGAGCAGGCTGTGGAGAGAGGGTGAACAGGTCGTGGACAGAGGGTGAGCAAGCCGAGGAGAGAGAGTGAGCAGGCCGAGGAGAGAGGGTGAGCAGGACAAGGAGAGAGGGTGTGCAGGCCGAGGAGCGAGGGTGAGCAGGACGAGGAGAGAAGGTAGGCCGTGGAGAGAGGGTGAGCAGGCCGAGGACAGAGGGTGAGAAGGACGAGGAGAGAAGGTAGGCCGTGGAGAGAGGGTGAGCAGGCCGAGGAGAGAGGGTGAGCAGGCCATGGAGAGAGGGTGAGCAGGCCAAGGAGAGAGGGTGAGCAGGCCGAGGAGAGAGGGTAGGCTGAGGAGAGAGGGTGAGCAGGACGAGGAGAGAGGGTGAGCAGGCCGCCGAGGAGAGAGGGTGGGCAGGCCGCCATGGAGAGAGGGTGAGCAGGCCGTGGAGAGAGGGTGAGCAGGCCGCCGAGGAGAGAGGGTGGGCAGGGCGTGGAGAGAGGGTGAGCAGGCCGCCATGGAGAGAGGGTGAGCAGGCCGTGGAGAGAGGGTGAGCAGGCCGCCATGGAGAGAGGGTGAGCAGGACGAGGAGGGAGGGTGAGCAGGACGAGGAGAGAGGGTGAGCAGGACGTGGAGAGAGGGTGAGCAGGACGTGGAGAGAGGGTGAGCAGGACGTGGAGAGAGGGTGAGCAGGCCGTGGAGAGAGGGTGAGCAGGCTGAGGAGAGATGGAGGGCAGGCCGAGGAGCGAGTGTGAGCAGGACGAGGAGAGAGGGTGAGCAGGCCGCCGAGGAGAGAGGGTGGGCAGGCCGTGGAGAGAGGGTGTGCTGGCCGCCGAGGAGAGAGGGTGGGCAGGCCGCCATGGAGAGAGGGTGAGCAGGCCGCCATGGAGAGAGGGTGAGCAGGACGAGGAGAGAGGGTGAGCAGGCCGAGGAGCGAGGGTGAGCAGGACGAGGAGAGAGGGTGAGCAGGCTGAGGAGAGACGGAGGGCAGGCCGTGGAGAAAGGGTGAGCAGGACGAGGAGAGAGGGTGAGCAGGCCGCAGAGGAGAGAGGGTGGCCAGGCCGCCATGGAGAGAGGGTGAGCAGGACGAGGAGAGAGGGTGAGCAGGCAGAGGAGCGAGGGTGAGCAGGACGAGGAGAGAGGGTGAGCAGACCGAGAAGCGAGGGTGAGCAGGCCGTGGAGAGAGGGTGAGCAGGCCGAGGAGCGAGGGTGAGCAGGCCGAGGAGCGAGGGTGAGCAGGCCGTGGAGAAAGGGTGGGCAGGCCGCAAAGGAGGGAGGGTGGGCAGGCCTCCATGGAGAGAGGGTGAGCAGGCCGTGGAGAGAGGGTGAGCAGACCGCCATGGAGAGAGGGTGAGCAGGCCGAGGAGAGAGTGTGAGCAGGCCATGGAGAAAGGGTGGGCAGGCCGAGGAGAGAGGGTGAGCAGGCCATGGAGAGAGGGTGAGCAGGCCGCCATGGAGAGAGGGTGAGCAGGCCGTGGAGAGAGGGTGAGCAGGCCGCCATGGAGAGAGGGTGAGCAGGACGAGGAGAGAGGGTGAGCAGGACGTGGAGAGAGGGTGAGCAGGCCGTGGAGAGAGGGTGAGCAGGCTGTGGAGAGAGGGTGAGCAGGCTGAGGAGAGACAGAGGGCAGGCCGTGGAGAGAGGGTGAGCAGGCCATGGAGAGAGGGTGGGCAGGCCGAGGAGAGAGGGTGAGCAGGCCGTGGAGAGAGGGTGAGCAGGCCGCCATGGAGAGAGGGTGAGCAGGCAGTGGAGAGAGGGTGAGCAGGCCGCCATGGGGAGAGGGTGAGCAGGCCATAGAGAGAGGGTGAGCAGGCCGCCATGGAGAGAGGGTGAGCAGGCCAAGGAGAGAGGGTGAGCAGGCCATGGAGAGAGGGTGAGCAGGCTGTGGAGAGAGGGTGAGCAGGCCGTTCAGAAACAGAGAGAGGAAATGAAAGACACGAGAAAACAACGGTGTAAACAATGCGGCCTATTTACAACGTGACGCATCTAAGGAGATGAGTAATGTTTTAAAACCCGGCATCACATTATACCTGCGTTAGGAAGCCGCTTGGCCGCAGTGCGCTTAATCAAGTTCTTTTTCAAATTCAAATTCAAATTACTTCCTCAAATGTCATTGGGCATCATATACTACTGTTTTGGTATTAGATGAAACATGTCCCCTTCTACCTCATCCTCAGAGGATGAAAATGTAAGTCATTGGGCATCAAATATGAGCAGTTGGTGTTCCTTAAAAATATCGTATAACCCGCCCATAACATCAAGGTAGAAGGGGACATGTTTCATCTAATACCAAAACAGTAGTATATGATGCCCAATGACATTTGAGGAAGTAATGACATTAACCATATGTCACGATGCCGGGCTCCCTGACCTGGACGGGCTCCCTGAAGTGGACGGACGGGGTGTGCCTGCTAACGTCTCTTCCTTTCCACCCCGTCCGCAGGATCCTTATGACGTTTCCTGGGCTTCCCCGGCTCTGCTTCCGACACGTCAGTTTCCATGTCCCGCCTCTATGACGACAGGGGCGTGTTCTCAGACAGCGTCTACACACAGCCACTCAGGTGCCTGGACGACTTCTACCGCTGACCAATCACGGGAGCTGGGGGCGTTTAAGGAAGCCCCGTCTCATTCCTTCAGCGCGGAACCTTCGGAAAGCGGACCGGAAGACGAGGAAGACGCCGCCAAGGAGGAAGAAGGAGGAACCGTCGTGGAACCGCTGTTGAGACCCCTGGAGCAGAGACTCGACAAGCCAGGAGGCCAACGTTTCCATGAGCCGCCCCGCCACACTTCCAAGGGAGAAGTGTGGCTTCACAAGGTACGAGGGCGTTTTCAGGGGTTGTTTTCCTCACGGGGTGGGAACGGGTAGCCTGAGGGTGGACACTCTCGCCGTGCCTTGCCATCCTGCACTCATACGCAGCTATAGACGGTGGTAGTCCCCTGGTGATCCCTCACTACCCAAACCCTCCTCTCACTTTGTATATATCGAACTCAGTCCCTAATGTGGCTCTTTTCTTTTTCTCGAGTTCATCCCCGGAGCAAGTAGGCCATCTCTCATTGAGGCAAGACCGGATGTGAAGACCTCGACGGTTCCTCGTGGGAGTGCTGCCACGCCTATGTTTTTTTGTACTTTACCCCTTTTGATTACAAGCAACCCGGTATTATTGAAGTAAATAATAAAAAACCGGTTACAGACTCATTCAAACTTGTGGCGACTCTCCTTCACCCGACCCCCCTTCCCACAAGTGGTGCCGTGACTCGGAACCTTCAGTGAACCCCACCATTCGAAACAGAATGGAGAATCTGTTGACCCAAATGGAAGCTGACAGAGCCGCGTTTACCCAAGCCATTCAGACCCAGTCCGACAATCTTGTAAAACTGGCTGAAGGACAAACACAATTGATGACTGTGATAGGACAGGGAAGGACTTCAGCTCCACCACCAGGCACTGTTGTTCCATTACAAAAATTCAGTCCAGGCGAGGACCCACTGGCTTTCTTTTTGAACTTTGAGAGAGCGGCAAGAGCCAGTTCCTGGCCTGGGGATAGGTGGCCCTTCTATTTGGCGCCATTATTGATCGGTGAGGCCCAGGCAGCTTACCAGACAGTGAACCGTGATGGGACTACTGCTTATGCGGTCGTCAAACAATATATCCTCGACAGGTTGGGGGTGGACGAGGAAACCCATAGACTCAGGTTCCGTCAAGAAAAGGGTTCACCCGGGGATTTACCCAAAACTTTGTTTTTTAAGTTAAAAGAGTCTGCGGACTTATGGCTTAAACCCCAGGAAGGAAATGTTGATGCCATAATGAACAAGGTATACCTTGAACAGTTCATCGAGTCCCTTCCCTACAGCACGCAGAGGTGGCTTAAACAACATGCTGGGTTAACGCTGGATCACGCTATAGAAATGGCAACCTGTTACGCCCGAGCCCAGGGTAGACCTTATATGAGGGAACCAGAGAAAAATGCCAAGGTGCTACCTCCTATCAAAACCGAAAAAAAGACTTACCAAAAACCCATTCCTGAACCAGTGAAAGCGCGGTTCCAACGACCCGAACTTCCTAATACAGGCCCTCAATGTTATGATTGTGGAGAGTGGGGTCATATCGCTCGCTTTTGTCGGAAAAAAAAGGAAAGAGAAGAAGAACCCATGGACGTGAGCTATGCCCCAAGGTCCATCTTGTACGCTCAAGAAACCGGAACCACTTTCTATGTACGTGTCCTATTGAACGGTACTAAAGTAAGAGCGTTGTTGGATTCCGGCTGTAAACAATCTGTTATAAGAAAGGAGTTGGTAGAACACACCTCTCTCCTTACAGGGAGATGGGTCAGTATCCGATGTGTCCATGGGGACGTTAAGGAGTACCCTGTGGCCAAGGTCACGTTGACAACGCCCTCGGGGACACAAATGGACGTAGCCGTAGGAGTAATGGCTAGCCTACCCGAGCCTGTAATCATAGGGACAGACAACCCCACATTTAGTTCTTTATTGTTAGAAGCTCTTCACCACCTGTCCCTTCCTAGTGATGCCTTGTTAGCCGTAGAGCCCTGGGCCACAGACACTCATTTTAGAACAGCCCAATTAAACGACGCAAGCCTTAGCAACGCATGGCAGGTTGCCCGTAGTGGACAAGACCCGTCCACTAGAAGTTATCCCACCTTTGTTGAAAAGAACGGCCTACTGTACAGGCTCGCCAAGGCGGATGCCGACCCTCAATTGTTGGTCCCGAATAGTTTTCGTGATCAGATCTTGTTCTTTGGTCATGCACATCTGTTAGCCGGCCACTCTGGGGTAGACAAAACAGGTCAGTCCATCTTACGTCATTTCTTCTGGCCAGGCATTTATGCCCAAGTCCAGAAATATTGTCAGGAGTGTAGGATATGTCAGAAGCGTAACCCGTACACTCCTCCTCCTGTCCCTTTGGTGCCCATGCCTATCATAGGGGTTCCCTTTGACCGAATAGGGATGGATTTGATCGGCCCTTTGCCGAAATCCTCCCGAGGACATCAGTATGCCCTAGTCCTGGTTGATTACGCCACGAGATATCCCGAGGCTTTTCCCCTTAAGGCTGCTACTTCTACAACAATAGCCCAGAGGTTGGTTGAGGTCTTCTCTCGTATGGGTTTTCCGAAGGAGATTGTTACCGATCAGGGCACCCCGTTTGTTTCACGGTTGATGCAACAGGTGTGCAAACAATTAAACATCAAACACATCAAAACCTCTGTGTATCACCCACAAACAGACGGTTTGGTTGAGCGATATAACGGCTCCCTTAAGTTAACGTTAAAAAAATTGTTGTCGGGTGACGGGAAGAACTGGGATCAGCTATTGCCTCTGGCCCTCTTTGTGCTCCGTAGCCAGAAACAGTCTAGTCTAGGGACTTCACCTTTCGAACTGTTGTTTGGGAGACCCCCCAGAACACTTCTCGAAATCACTAAAGACAGTTGGGAGACCGAGGGAGCACAGGAAGCCGAGGCCCTTTTGGATTACACCAGGCAGTTACAGAGCCGGCTTCATAAACTCAGGACCCTGGCTCACGAGCACTTAGCGGTGGCTCAAACCAAACAGAAAACCCTTTATGATCGGGGTACAAAGTGGAGAGTACTAGATGTAGGTGACTGGGTTTTGATACTATTACCATCCTCTACACACAAAATGAGGAAGGAGTGGCAGGGACCCTTCAAGATCGTGAGGAAAATAGGACGCACGACGTACTTGATACAATTAGGAAGAGGTAAAACCCAAATGTATTACATCAACTTGCTTAAAAAATGGCTAGGAACACCCCCTCAGGCAATCAATGTGGCGTCTCCTGTGTCCAATACAAGTCACACAGTTGCTGATGCTCCTATCAACCCAGAGCTGTCTGCCACCCAACAACAAGAAGTGAAAAACCTACTCATGTCTCATGCAGCGGTCTTCTCGGATCAACCGGGCCGTACCCACTTGGCGGAACACAGTATACCTACTCTCCCCAATGCAGTGGTAAAACAAAAGCCCTACCGCATCCCAGAGGCAAGGCGCATTGCGTTTCAGGACGAGGTAGATAGTATGCTGAAATCCGGGATCATAGTGCCTTCCCACAGCAATTGGTGCTCCCCGGTGGTTCTAGTGCCTAAGCCGGACGGTAGTATCCGGTTCTGCATCGATTTCAGGGCCGTTAACCGGGTGTCTAAACAAGACGCATACCCCTTGCCTAGAGTCGATGAACTGCTGGAACGCCTCGGTGAGGCCCGGTACATCACCACCATCGATCTCACCAAGGGGTATTGGCAAATACCCCTTGCTCCTCAAGATATGGAAAAGACGGCGTTCTCAACCCCTTCTGGTCATTTCCATTTCACAGTACTCCCATTTGGACTGCATGGGGCGCCAGCTACGTTCCAGAGGGTCATGGATACACTGCTGGCACCTCACTTAGGATATGCGTCGGCCTACCTGGACGACATTGTGGTGTTTAGCAAAACATGGGAGGATCACTTAACACATCTTGGGAACATACTGACCAGTCTAAGGGAGGCCAATCTCCACGTTAACGCAAAGAAGTCCCGATTTGCTTTCCAGCAGGTCAAGTATCTCGGGTATCTCTTGGGGGAAGGACTGATTAAGCCTCAGACTGAGAAAATGGAAGCAATCAAGGCACTACCCTACCCCTCTACAAAGAAAGAACTCAGGGCCTTCTTGGGGTTGGTGGGTTACTATCGCCGTTTCATTGCTCAGTTTGCTAGTCTGGCAGGGCCCCTCACTGACCTACTTGGGAAAAACACCAAGTCTGCTACACTCCCCTCCCCTTCTGTTGTACAGTCTTCGGCCTTCCAGGCTTTGAAGGACGCCTTGACTTCTTCCTCTGTTCTGGTGTCTCCTGATTTCCTCAAACCTTTCATACTCCAGACGGATGCCTCTGGAGTGGGTATTGGTGCGGTTCTTTCTCAGGTGGATGCGAATGGTGCCGAGAGACCTGTGCTCTTTATTAGTCGCAAACTGTTTCCGAGGGAGCAGGCTTATTCTACCATCGAGAAGGAATGCCTGGCTGTCCGTTGGGGTGTGGAGAAGTTGAGGTACTATCTCGAGGGGAGGCCCTTTGTGTTGTATACTGATCATGCTCCCTTGACTTGGCTCCAGCGCAACCGGGGGAACAATGACCGCATCCTGCGTTGGTTCCTGGCCCTACAGCCGTACCAGATTGAGGTCCGTCACAGGAAAGGTTCCTTGCAGGGTAATGTTGACTTTCTGTCCCGGTATCCTGTTTCCCCCGATCGGGTCAATCCTGGGGGTGGGATGTGTCACGATGCCGGGCTCCCTGACCTGGACGGGCTCCCTGAAGTGGACGGACGGGGTGTGCCTGCTAACGTCTCTTCCTTTCCACCCCGTCCGCAGGATCCTTATGACGTTTCCTGGGCTTCCCCGGCTCTGCCTCCGACACGTCAGTTTCCATGTCCCGCCTCTATGACGACAGGGGCGTGTTCTCAGACAGCGTCTACACACAGCCACTCAGGTGCCTGGACGACTTCTACCGCTGACCAATCACGGGAGCTGGGGGCGTTTAAGGAAGCCCCGTCTCATTCCTTCAGCGCGGAACCTTCGGAAAGCGGACCGGAAGATGAGGAAGACGCCGCCAAGGAGGAAGAAGGAGGAACCGTCGTGGAACCGCTGTTGAGACCCCTGGAGCAGAGACTCGACAAGCCAGGAGGCCAACGTTTCCATGAGCCGCCCCGCCACACTTCCAAGGGAGAAGTGTGGCTTCACAAGGTACGAGGGCGTTTTCAGGGGTTGTTTTCCTCACGGGGTGGGAACGGGTAGCCTGAGGGTGGACACTCTCGCCGTGCCTTGCCATCCTGCACTCATACGCAGCTATAGACGGTGGTAGTCCCCTGGTGATCCCTCACTACCCAAACCCTCCTCTCACTTTGTATATATCGAACTCAGTCCCTAATGTGGCTCTTTTCTTTTTCTCGAGTTCATCCCCGGAGCAAGCAGGCCATCTCTCATTGAGGCAAGACCGGATGTGAAGACCTCGACGGTTCCTCGTGGGAGTGCTGCCACGCCTATGTTTTTTTGTACTTTACCCCTTTTGATTACAAGCAACCCGGTATTATTGAAGTAAATAATAAAAAAACGGTTACAGACTCATTCAAACTTGTGGCGACTCTCCTTCACCCGACCCCCCTTCCCACACCATATTAACCGTGGTGACATATCGATCAAAGACTGTGAATATTTGCAAATGTCAATATATGTGGTAAAGATGCGTCAATAACATCATTTATAGCACAGTCCGTTTAGTTATAAACAGGAAGCTTATGTACCCAACACATGTGACAGAGACAAGAAATAGAACCGGTTTGTTGAGTAAATATATATGTTGATAATGTCCCAATTTGGCAGATACATGTAAACGCTGTCTGAAAACAGCAACTGAGACGCCCGGGTACATCCTGTTATATAGAACAAACGGGAGGACGACAATTAAGAAAAAATAATTTTGAACTAAAACAGCGTAACATAAAAACTACTAAAATGGCGGCGAACTAAATCGATCGCGCTTAAAGTATAATTGCACCATCAGGAATATTTCCCGAGGTTTGCAACTTCATAAACAACGCTGTCATAACATCTACTATTAGCTAAATTGTTTTCTCCGAGTTACAGGATGTGTTTAATAATATCGTTCATGAGCATAGACTGCACCACAGATTGTCGAAATGTAACTATGCCCTTATATTGAAGGGCACTAGGGCATTCTGATTAATAGTGTCGTAATCGTTCATATGGGTGGCCTGTAATAATAATAATGTTGTTTCCGTGTCCGAACTCTGAGATCTATAAACTACTAAAATGGCGGTCAAATACACCTTCGAGGATAATGTTAAGTATCGGCTCGACACAGGCATAATTATAGCTATAAGCTTTGCACTGAAAGTTAAGAATAAATATTGCTTTAAACGGGTAAACGTATTGTACGAAATGTTGAGTTATCCAAGTGCAGTAGTTCCGACGATATGGAAATACTATAGAAGGACTACTAAACAGACCGTTAGAAAAACTACTAAAATGGCGGACTCGATTCAATCCAATGTCCTAATGAGGGAGAAAATTGACAATAATTCAATTAAGTTAAGCGGGAGTCTTGTATATAAAGCCGGACTCTGGATACTCTCATTCGCAGTAGATCGAACGACGAGTGGAGGAGATAAGGCTACGAACGCGTCTGTTGAGGTAAGAGGCCATACCATGCACCTCGTCCCTAAACTTTTGGCTAAGACCGGACATTTAGATAACGGGGCCGGATTTTGTTAGAAAGGCTTTTGCACATAATCCTGGTAAAGACCGGCTAACTAGATATCTGCACCGGATATTTTGTAGTAATTTTTACAAACTCTAAATATTAATAGAGAAAATGACAGACATAAACTTGTGTAGTACAAATAATCTCAGGGCAGCATCGACGCTCAAACAGGACTCTAGAGCATCGCTAAAGAGTCAAGCAAAGTGAATGGTTTTCAGAGTATCAATTGTAATTAATGTGAATACTAAGAAAACCTCCTTCTCTTTGCACCAACAGGTTGGTCTCCAACAAAACCTGTAACAAGAACGACTTGGGTCACGAAGGAGATGAACAAAAAGTCCCCGTAGACTTTTTAAGAAATATAAGAAAAGTCGGGAGGTTGTGAGCGCGAAACGAAGGGAAGGTTTCTACGTAAGTTGAGAATAAAAAACTCATGGAATTATTCAGTGTTTTGCCTATAGAGCACCTAGGGTTTTCACACAATGTGACTTCAATTTAAATCCCTAGAGCTCAGATGTGACGCTATGTGGACAAATTTGCTTCATTTCAACTAATCCTACACTACTAAGGTCAAGTAATCTGCAAAAGATATGAATGTAGCACCCATTGGAAAGTAAGTTCATGAATTCCAGCTCTGAACATTATTAGATAAATAACCCTTTGGGTATCCCTCAAAACAAAGTGATTGATTAAATTAATTTACTTAAAACAGGTTAAACGATTGAGTCATAAGCTTGACGTACTCACAAAGGGACTAGAAAAGTAAAGCAGATGGTCCAGTATTCTGAAAAGATAATGAAGAATACGCAATACCAAGCAACAAGTAAGCTCTCAATATTATTAGTTGGATAACTCTTTGGGTATACCCCAAAACAAAGTGATTGATTAAATTCATCTACTTAAAACAGGTTAAACGATTGAGTCACAAGATTTATGCACTCACAAAGGGACTAGAAAAGTAAAGCAGATGGTCCAGTATTCTGAAAAGATAATGAAGAATACGCAATAACAAGTAACAAGCAAGCTAGAGATTTTGGTAAGAGTATAATCTCAAATGTTTTTGGTAAATACACGACATGTTAGAGTAGGAAACTTATCTCACTTGAAATCAGAGTCTAATTGTATGTATTCTTTTCTAGAAAAGAAAATACCTGGTTTTAAACAAAAAGTTCAGTCCTGAGGAAGGTGTTTTCAATCCAAACTCAAAGCACCGAAACGCGTCGACAGAAGGACTCCAAATGTTTTATTTTAATTTTATTTTATGAAATTTAATTGATTGTAATGTGATTGATGCATGTAATATTTGTCAACTCATAGATTAGTCTGTAATTTGTATAGAATAGGTACGTACATCTAACCTGAGTAACTGTATACATCCTGTTTTTAAATTGTTTTTTAACTTGTGTATTGAAATGTTATTCTGAATTTCAAAAAATAAATCAGTGAGAAATGAGGAATTTGTAGAATTCTCAGTACTTTATACTTTTTTACCATGTCGTGTTTAGAACAATTGAGTGCTTTTGCTATTTGCCAAATGGTTTAGTTTAAACGGAAGAACACAGAAAGGAAATCTCTTTTTGCATACTACATTCACCCAGTCCTTTCTGGTTTATCTGGGAAACTCTCTTCTTTTGGAGGGAGTTTACGAACAGGGCCATTCGCAGCCCACTTACACCACGGTCAGGCGACAGGGGGGGCCAGGCCAGGCCTACGCTCATCCCCCCTCCCAAGCACACTAACTCCTCACCTACCCCAACCACTTCACCTTTACCTTCAACTAGTCAGAAGGTAAGGCATTCTCTGTGCAACCTCACATCCTGCAGTGGTAAGGACTCTAACCAATGGCAAGAAGACCTAAGCAGCCTTAACCCAAACAACACGTCAAAGACGGCTAATATCCTCTCGCACCAACTGGACGTCTCAAAATTGTGCCAACAACCCAATGAAGAAAATGCAGAAGAGCAGATTTCCGATAAACACCGGAAGGAGGCCGTGGAAAACAAACCAAACTCTGGGGGTGACGGCCCGTCAACCTAACTTATCTGGGATCACAGGAGTGGGCTGATCTAGTTGCTTCCTACATTCCAGCTACACCGGTTAAACTATCTCTGCCCACAGATGAACTAAACAACAAAACCCAGTCGACCAAGCGGGCTCCCGACCAGGAGGCTATACTCTCGAATTCAATAATTTCACAAAGTTTTTCTTTTTCCTCAACACCCAATAAATCTTCAACCCAAAAAAGGTCCAAACCTAGGACTCAAGCACCAAAAGTGTCGAACACCTGGGACATTCTTTTAAACACTATGCAACGACCTGTAGACACTCTGTGGTAAATAAATAATTAATTACCGGTTCTATTTTTTAATACAGTGAATGAAACAGATAGCTCAATAAATAAGAGTCAGGATTCGAGGTATCTTGAGTCTACAGGCTTTAATCAGGCATAAAGGACAGGAACAGGACAGCCTGCAATAGTACGGGATGGCAGCTGCCAGGGAAGGGACAAGGGAAACTGGGTAACTTTTTGTAACAGTTCATAGTATATATATCAAAACAATTGCATTACATTCAATACAGTAGGCGTAGCAATAGGCGTGACTCGTAGCAGTCGCGAAAGATAAGGGCAAAATGATGTAACAAGAAGGCGTTTACAGGGCGTATACATAGACATGTGATGTAACGTAACAGAAGTGTCATAAACGGGGCGGAAACATGGAGGGGGCTACCTGAGCAGCTGGGACCTCTAACCTAGTGGTGCGCGCAAACGGGCAATGACGTGTTACCAGGGAGAACTGGGGGCTATGACTTCTGCGCTAGAAGAGGAGACTAAAGTCTGGAGTGTCAGAGCGACATGTACCTAAGGCATATCTGGTATCTGGTGTTTGGAGTACATATTGATAGAATCCAAAAGTTATCAGGGCAAAGGCTACTAGACATTAGGACTGATGCATGCATAATTCTACATGTATTGCGTGTACGAGGAATATTCTATGAATATTAATACAGTATTTCTCTTACATGGAGACATAAAGGCTAGACCATGACCGAAACTATTGATGCGATGCAGTAGCTTAGGAATGCAGAGAAGGAGGGCTGGACTGATAACTAGAAACATAACATACTCTTGGCAGACTGGGAGGCAGAGCCAGGCCGGGCCGGGCACTGCGAGGCATGAAGTAAGCGAAGGGTCAGGGATGCAGGTGGGGGCTGTATCGCTCCTCGGAGAGGGTTCAGGAGACAGGAGCTGAATCTGGTGTCCGGGCCCTTTTGAGGCCTAGAAACGGGGACAATTCAATGAGTTAACGTGCACACCGTAAAATGTGGCAACGTAGGTTTACATAAGCCTAATATTCGTTGTTTTCACGAGGACTGGAAACTGGCATACTAGAGATGGACACAACTGTAATTGCGTCTTTAATCGATCAGAGGGGTATACATGCATATCGATCATGCACATATAGCATAATATGGGGAACACGTAGGCACATACAACATGGCAAAATTTACTTTTCCACATTCCCTCCTTGTGCCCTACGTTTCCATCAGGAAACATCAATATTCATGATACCATCTATCATTTCATATAGCATCATTTGCTCGTCTCGATTTGTCTTGGAACGGGATTTAGGACTAGGAATACAAGAGGTAGCGCACATGCCGCAAATCGCAGGGCCACATTGTATACAGAGGCAGCAACTGAATATGATCATTACTGCAATACCTAGGAATGACAATGCTTTCCATCCCCAGGCAGATATAATACTCCAGAGCCAACCGGACCATGTCCAGGTGCCTGGATTTTGGTGTAACTGATGGGCAATTTTATGAAGTCTGGTTATAGCTGAATAAACAGACGGCGCGTTATTAGGAATGAAAATGCAGCAACTAGATCCGATGACTCTTCATGCTCCTCCTCTATCGGCCAGGATGACGTCAAGAACGAG
This sequence comes from Lissotriton helveticus, assembly GCF_964261635.1. Lineage (NCBI taxonomy): Eukaryota > Metazoa > Chordata > Amphibia > Caudata > Salamandridae > Lissotriton > Lissotriton helveticus. Next base: position 129,187,102 of record NC_136057.1, read on the forward strand.
ACGATTTTGGAGCACGACAAATCTCATAGCAGATTGCTCTTCAGTTAAGTTACCTAGAGCAGAAGTAGTCTCATTCACTACAGCTTCAAGGGTTCTGGTTAACCTACGTATTAACTTACTATTCTGGATAGGTCCTATAAAGAAAAAGAAACCTTTGTTGAAGTCTTGATACTGTTCTAGAGTAGTTTCAGTTTGATCGACAATTGGGGACTCGATCTCCCTTCTAGGTCTGACGTGTACTAGATGTGTGTTTCTGTGATAATCGGATGGGGCTAGAAAAACTGGTGGCAGTAGGAAGGCAATGTAACATGTTCCATCCCAATCGAGGGGCAGACGAACATATGCGGTCTGACCACAAACAAAATAAGAATGACGTGAGGCTTTGAAAATAGATTTCCCACTGTCACTATACTTGACAATAGTAGTACAATCACTATGTCCTACATGTGCGGAACCATGTTTTCTGACACATAATTCGCCTTTGACTGGTAGTACTGAAATAGCAGGCAAATCTGGAGTAGTATCAGACTGAACATTCAGGACCATAAAATTCGAAGAATAATTACCTAAATCATATACTTCATTTTCTAGATCTAACCCTGTTCTATGGGAGAGACCCTGCTTGTCTGGAAAACATGTTCTATTCAGAAGGGACATATCATTGGAGGATGACGTTAACGTGGACCATGCTCCACACGAACCATTATGTGAAAACGGATAAGGAAAGAGTGGCAGAACTCCCTTCGGTGTCTGGAAAGGGGGGAGTCGACCACACACCCAACAATTAGTGGCATTGCTGGTCTGGTGTGAATAGTGTAACATTCGAATGAATGTGTTATTGCGCATAGCAAGACGATAGGATAGCTCGTGAGGAGGCAGATCACTAAATGTGTGCTCTATTGTAGCATTAGAAAACATATGTACATGTGAAATTGGAAAACATAAATGTAAAGCATAACTTGTGCAGGTAACCATAAGACTCAAAAATAACAAGAAGAATAGAACGATGATACATCTTTTAGAGTTTTGACTAACTCTCTCACTGTGTGGGTCTATCTCATACATGTCAGGAACCTGTCTAACCGTTTCACCCGAGAGGGACATAGACAATTAAACTGGCTGACTTATTTTACTAGACCTTAATTTTTCTTTATACTCCTGCTGCGGAGTTTTCTCTAACAGGGGAGGCTTGAGTTCAGAGTCTGTTTTTAGGCAGTCTTTAGGAACAAGGCAGTCCTTAACAAATGTCTTTTGTCGTAATCCATGGAACTTCTTTATATGGCTGAGGTGGACCCACCCCTTCCTGCCTTCAAGTTTGACAGCGGTCCTTGTTGTTAACAACACCATTCGAGGTTCTTTCCAACGGGGCTCCAGCGGACTTGAACGATCAAAATTGCGGACCAAAACATGTTCACCAGGAACGACTTCATGCGGTTTCACCTCGGTGTTGTCTGGAAATGCGGCGGCAACCTGTGAACGACAAGAGTGTAGGGCAGACATCAAGGAAGCTAGGTAATCTGTCAGCATATTACTGGAAACATCTGTAATACTGCGGGGTCTAGGTGTACCCCACATGTTTGGGGGGCGGCCGAATACGACCTCATACGGGGACAGACCTGATCTGGAATGTGCAACCATCCTCATATAGAACAGAGCAACTGGCAGAGCTACTAGCCAGTCTACACCTTTTTCTCTACATACTTTTGCAATGCGGATTTTCAAAGTCTGATTATGTCTCTCTACGAGACCGGCTGCTTCAGGATGGCGCACACAATGGAACTTCCACTGGTACCCTAACAGAAGGGAAACATGTTTCATGAGCTCAGATGAGAATGGCTGGCCGTTATCTGAATACACGACCCTAGGGAGTCCATAGCGGGGAAAGAACTCACGAACCAACTGCCTGGCAGTGGTCGCGGCTGTATAATCTGGAACCGGATATGCTTCTGTCCACCTGGACAAAGCGCATACAACTACGAGGACATACTTGAAACCTCGACATCTCTCCATCTGAATATAATCCATCTGGAGGACTTCAAAAGGGTGGTCAGGAGGTTGGAATCCGCCTTGTTCCACCGGGACACTTTTACCTGGATTGAACTGACAACATATCATACAGGTACGGACTTTCTGCTTGGCTGCAGCTCATAAATGCTTGTTGAACCAAAGGTTCTGAATACTGTCTAACATAGCTTTTTCTCCTAGATGTGCTGGACTATGTGCGGTATTAATAATGACTTGAACCATAGAGTCGGGGAGAAACCATGTGGCTTTTCCCTTCGTCAACCATCCTTGATCTGTCTGGACCCCTCCTTGTTCGGACCATTTCTTTATTTCTTCAGGAGTAGCATGTAACTGTATGTCTATGACATCTTGTGTAGGGTCCTTAACTGTCATACAAGTAGTCTGATCTGGAGTGCGTGTCTGTGTCGTGTTAACTGGAATGTCTGGAGTCTGAGCTGTAAGCTTGGCTGTTCGATCTGCTAGATCGTTACCTTGGGAAATGATGTCAGTGACTTTCGTATGTGCTTTGCACTTCATGATAGCGATAGCTGTCGGTAAATGTATTGCATCTAACAGAGCTTGAATGAGGAGACCATGCTGAATCTTGGTTCCATGAGAAGTCATGAAACCTCTCTCCTGCCAGAGCACTCCAAAGTCGTGTACAACTCCGAATGCGTAACGTGAATCTGTATATATGTTTACTTTCAGGTTCTTAGCACGTATGCAGGCTTGGGTCAGAGCTACTAGCTCTGCTGCTTGAGCAGACAGGGTGTCAATACGATGTGTCTCTATAACTTCAGTGTCAGTAGTCACTGCATACGCGGCTACTAGTTCTCCTGTACTCGTTCTCATACATGAACCATCCACATAAAGTGTCAGGTCGGGGTCAGGTAATGCAAGATCTGTCAGGTCTTGTCTTGGCTTTGTCATAGCGTTAACAACTTCCACACAGTCATGTGTGGCAGGATTTGAAGTAACCGACGGTAACAGTGTAGCAGGATTTAGAATGTTGCAGCGTCTGATTTCTATGTGTGGCTGGAACAGTGTCAGTTCATAACCTGTTAAACGTGCAATTGTCAAGTGTTGAGTCTGTGTTCGGTTTAAAAGAACTTCCACGGAGTGTGGAACTTGTACTGTCAGGGAGTGTCCTAATACTATGGAATCACTTTGTCTGATAGCTAGAGCTGTGGCTGCAACTGACTTGAGGCACGCAGGCAGAGCCTGGGCTACTGGATCTAATGTGCTAGAAAAATAAGCACAGGGCTTGTATTGTCCTGCTTGATCTTGTGTGAGAACAGATAATGCAGTACCATCACGTTCTGTAACAAAAAGTGTAAAAGGCTTTCTGTAGTTTGGTGTCGCTAGAACAGGTGCTTGACATAAGGCTTTCTTTAATTCATTGAATACAAGTGTATGTTCCTGGGTCCAAGGGAGGACAGTCGATACGGCTGCCTCCTGTGTCGTTAACTGTATCAGTGGCTTGGCTAGAAATGCATACTGAGGAATCCATTGTCTGCAGTAAGAAGTGAGGCCGATAAAAGCTCGTACCTCCTTCTGTGTCTTGGGCTGTGGAAGACTCGCTATTAACTGGATACGGTCTGGTGTCAACTGCCTACCCCACTTGGACAGTAAGTGTCCCAAGTATACCACTTGCTGGACACAGAATTGTAATTTGGAAGGGGACACCTTGTGCCTCTGCTCGGCCAGAAAATACAGAACTGTAAGTGACGCACGCTCGCAGTCACGTTCAGAACGGGCTGTGATCAGTAGATCATCGACATACTGGAGCAGGGCAGTGTCAGTTGGCATGCGGATATTGTCTAGTTGTCTCTTAAGTGCTTGACTGTAAATACTAGGACTTTCTGTGAAACCTTGAGGAGCTCGCGTGAATTTATAGCTCCTTCCATTTAAACAAAAACCGAAAAGGTACTGGCTGTCTGGATGAATGGGGACACTGAAAAATGCATTCTTGAGATCGATAACTGTGAAGAACGTAGCTTCAGAATCAATGGCTGTCAAAAGGGATGAAATATCTGGGACTACTGGATACTGGGGTATGATACATTTATTAAGCTCCCGAAGATCAATCACTAATCGATATACTGGAGGTGCATTTGGATCAGTACGTTTCAGAACTGGAATGATAGGAGAATTACATACGTTGGAGTCAGTTTCTACAACCACTCCTTGAGCAATAAGCTCGTCAATAATTTTGGATGAGGCTGCTACAGCCTCAGGTGGCAATTTGTACTGTCTGATTCGTGGCAAAACTACACCTTGTTTGAGAGTCACACGATGGGGTGTGATATGCATACAACCTACATCAGTTGGACCTTGCGCCCATAACTGCTGTGGTACATTCAATAATCTCGGATCAAAATCACGTAATACATAATGACCTTTAAAGTCTCTCAGAAACAATCGGACCCCTTCTGGGGAGCAGCAAATAACTGCTCCTAATTCTTTCAATGTCTTAATGCCTAACAAATTTTCTGGACAAGACTTCGTGAGTAACAAATCAGTAGTTCGGGACAATGGACCAACTTCTAGAGTAACTGGTTTCGAAATTTCATTAACAATTGGCTTTCCTGAAAATCCAAGGGAAACATTTTTAGAGCCTGAGAGCGGAGCCCCTGGAACCTCGTCATGACAGATGGTAGTCCTACTTGCCCCTGTATCAATCAAAAACTTTCTGTCTTTCCCTAATACTTGACTGTGCACATAGGGACCCTCTTGATCTACAGGTATCTCGATGAGAGGCAAGCCTACCTCCCTCTCTAGGCTGTTTCATGAATATGACTGATAATCTGGATACTCTGACTGTGCGTACTGGTACATCTGCTGTGTAACGTGTTGTGTTGCAGCTATAGGCTGCGGTACCGTGACTGTCTGTTGTGCATTCTGTGGTGGCTGAGAAGTCTGTGAAACTTGTTCTTGTCTAGGCGGACGTGGTCTCTCTTTAGTCTTACCAGTAGCTATGTTGTGTTTCAGAACTGCACACTCGTTTATAAAAGGACCTGGCTGTTTACAGTAATTGCAAGTCCCTTTAACGGGAGCTGCAGGATGACTGGCTTGATTCGGACCCCTCTTCTGACTGTCTTGTGGAACAGATTGTGCAACTAATACTTTCATCTTCGTGTCTTTCATACGTCTTCTTTCGTGTTCCTGCTCTTCCCTGATTCTGTTCTGGTGATACTGGAGCATTTGTAACATCTGTGACGGAGTATTAGCTTGCCAACTACTTTCGACTTTCAATACTCGATTTTTAACTTGTGGACTTGAATTCTCGACCAGTTTGGTAACAAAAAGATGAGGGTACGATTCACTACTTGTTTTCAGACCACTGTTAATAATAAAACATTTTTCAAATCTAGAATAAAAATCACTAGTGTCTTTATCTTGTTTCTGTTTACAAGCTGAGATTGCATCCCAATCTTCCTTTTTCGTGGCTAGTAATCTTGGCAAAACCTGTATCAATAACTCGGGCAATTCTTTAACTTTACCCCCAAGACCGGTACCTGGTACTCGTGAATTATCTTCAGCTTCTAAAGCTGTCCAATCGATCTTTTTCTCTCCCACCTCCCATTCTTTTTCCTTGAGTTTTTCATATACCCCTACGGGCAACAGGACCTTTAACATTTTAATGATATCAGGATACGTGTATTCTCCCATACGGAGCATGTCTTTTAATTCTCGATGGAACCCTGCTGGATCTTTGTCGTGACAAGGAATTAACTTTTTCATCTCTAAGAGTTCCATCTTTGTGATAGGGGTGTAAACAAATACTCGTTCTAGTTCACCACCCGTTCCTCTAACTGGGTGTACTTCTCGTAACGGATGCTGTCTATCTATGTAAAATGATTTACTTTCTGGAGGTGAGACATGAACAAAATGCGGATTCAGAAACGTTCGATATTTGTGGCGCTGTTCTAGAATGATACTAATTAAATCAGTACCTAGACCTCTCCATCTATACTGGAGTAACTCGTTCAATACATCATGTAGCGGACCTGGATCAGAATGCTGTCCCTCATACAGTGTAATGAGGTGCTGGATCATATACATACCCACCAGTCACTGCTCGGCTGGGGGCAGTTTCAGAAACATTTGTGCCACTATTTCGTCTGGAAAAGTGGTAGAATCAGTAGTCCACCGGACTGCTGATCGGGCTAGTTCTTGTTTATGCATGGTGCTAAGTTCACTATAACCGATTCGTGATTTCAGAATGTGATCGGTAGCTTGGAATACTTGCTCAAGAGAACCTTGTTCTGGTGCTGGAGGAGGGAAAACTTTCTTGTGATCTAGGCGTGAATGTCGGTCGGGAAGTCTAGTTCTACCTACATACGCTATTCTGGAGGGATTCTCGTCGTCTAGTTCTTCATTATCAGAGTCGTCTTCTTTCTCGGTTACTTGTGCTGCTTCTCGTTTCTCGTGTAACTTTATTATTTCCCTATGGATTTTCTTGTACATACTCTCTATACAGTTCTGTGTCTTGTGTCTTCCCTCGGCTATATGGTCACTCCACCTGGTCAGGACTTTCATTTCTTCCGGATCTTTATCCGGATAATCTTGTTCTCTTATTAAACAATTAATTAGAAACTTTAAAAGCATGAGCTGAGTCTCGACTTTTCTTTGAACCATGGCGTCGCCAATACTTTCTGGATCTACTCCGGTACGGATAAAACGATATATTCTGTCTAGATATCCTTTCATATTCGGCAGGGTGTCCAAATATTCGGTCACCCGTCTTACACGCAATGAATACAGGACCATATCATCATCGCCTGGGACTGGATCATAACGGCATTCGGTAAGGGCTCGCTTGATATCTGCAACGGACTGAAGTTTGGGCGAACGCTGTAACGCTCGTTCATGTAGTTCAAGTAGCGTCAGACGTCTGTGTTGAGGCGGGGTTCCAGGAGGACTTCCGCCCGTTGCTCCTAGACTAGAATCGTCGACAGGCATTGTACGTGCGGGCAGAGTGACTGATGTGGCGGGTACATGTACTGTAGGCTGGACCGGGGGTGCCGTGACAGGTGCTGCAACGGGTGCCCCGGTGGCTGGAGGAACAGGAATTACATTATTTACAGGAGCAGGCGGAACAGGATTAGCATAGGCTGGGACTGTGTCGTCCAAATAGGACGAGAGAAATATATCAGCTGCGGTCGGTTTGTGATGTAGCTTAGTCGGAACTAATGGCGGCGGAAAATTACATGGTGCTTCGGGGTTGCTTTTGGCAAGCCCTCGGCAAGAAGAGGATACATACCCTTAATAAGGGCATTTCTCTGTCGGTCTGACTGTTCTGCTTTAACTTGTTCACCTACTTCGATTAATTCCCTTTCTTGGGCTCTTTCTGAGGATTCCCTACTTAATTCTGTTTTTCTGATCTCTTTTTCGGTTCTTTTATGAGATTCTTTGCGCCATAACTCGATGGCATCTTTCTGGGACTGTCTGGATTTCTTTTTCCATAATGCTTCTTCTACTCGCATGATGCACTCGGCATCCCACGTACCTGATACGGGCCATCTATATTTCTCTTCTAATTCCTTGGTGTAATCCACCCATAAGTCTAGATATAATATGGCACTTAAGCCATGCTTATGATACATAAAATGACCTGGACTGTCCCTAGGCGGGACAGGAACTGCTTCCTCTAATAACCCTTTTCTGGTTTTTAACTGACGTAATTTCGAGAATAGAGGCATTGTCTAGGCTGGAATCTGGACACAATACAATACACGATAAACACAATAATAACTGGAAAAACAAATCACTCATACCACGACATTGAAAACACATGGATTAACATTTAGAATAACAGTTTGGACAGAACACATGAATTTCTCGAGAACAGAACTTACTAGAATGACTAGATGCACTGCTAAAACAGCGCGAAACTTACCGGTCCCATAAAGAGACACGTCAGGACCCGCGTCCACCTAGGTGAACACTTCGTGTTGGATCTGTGTACCCAAACCCACGGACCAGAGACAAATGAATTGACCCTGTCTAGATACTACCCCAGCAACGGTACTCACCGGGCAGCAAGAACGGAAAGCCTCGGACTGGACTGGACTGCTACGACGACGGACTACGAACTTCGGACTTCAGTTACAGGTGGGCCTCCGGATACCTCGGACCTTGGACTCTCGGCTTGGGCTCTGGTCGGGACTCGCCGCGTTCCTTACCGCCTCGTCTGGATGCTGGACCGCAACCTCCGTCTCCTCCGTGGACCTGAGGGATACTTGAAGCAGAAATATCTGCCGGTGCGCAGTAGAGTTCCGTCACGGCTGCAGAGGATCAGGGGGCCTGCGTGGCTTCGCCGGCGCGTGGGGAAAGGGCAAGGGACTGTTCGGGCGCCATTATGTGGTAAATAAATAATTAATTACCGGTTCTATTTTTTAATACAGTGAATGAAACAGATAGCTCAATAAATAAGAGTCAGGATTCGAGGTATCTTGAGTCTACAGGCTTTAATCAGGCATAAAGGACAGGAACAGGACAGCCTGCAATAGTACGGGATGGCAGCTGCCAGGGAAGGGACAAGGGAAACTGGGTAACTTTTTGTAACAGTTCATAGTATATATATCAAAACAATTGCATTACATTCAATACAGTAGGCGTAGCAATAGGCGTGACTCGTAGCAGTCGCGAAAGATAAGGGCAAAATGATGTAACAAGAAGGCGTGTACAGGGCGTATACATAGACATGTGATGTAACGTAACAGAAGTGTCATAAACGGGGCGGAAACATGGAGGGGGCTACCTGAGCAGCTGGGACCTCTAACCTAGTGGTGCGCGCAAACGGGCAATGACGTGTTACCAGGGAGAACTGGGGGCTATGACTTCTGCGCTAGAAGAGGAGACTAAAGTCTGGAGTGTCAGAGCGACATGTACCTAAGGCATATCTGGTATCTGGTGTTTGGAGTACATATTGATAGAATCCAAAAGTTATCAGGGCAAAGGCTACTAGACATTAGGACTGATGCATGCATAATTCTACATGTATTGCGTGTACGAGGAATATTCTATGAATATTAATACAGTATTTCTCTTACATGGAGACATAAAGGCTAGACCATGACGGAAACTATTGATGCGATGCAGTAGCTTAGGAATGCAGGGAAGGAGGGCTGGACTGATAACTAGAAACATAACATACTCTTGGCAGACTGGGAGGCAGAGCCAGGCCGGGCCGGGCACTGCGAGGCATGAAGTAAGCGAAGGGTCAGGGATGCAGGTGGGGGCTGTATCGCTCCTCGGAGAGGGTTCAGGAGACAGGAGCTGAATCTGGTGTCCGGGCCCTTTTGAGGCCTAGAAACGGGGACAATTCAATGAGTTAACGTGCACACCGTAAAATGTGGCAACGTAGGTTTACATAAGCCTAATATTCGTTGTTTTCACGAGGACTGGAAACTGGCATACTAGAGATGGACACAACTGTAATTGCGTCTTTAATCGATCAGAGGGGTAAACATGCATATCGATCATGCACATATAGCATAATATGGGGAACACGTAGGCACATACAACATGGCAAAATTTACTTTTCCACAACTCTCCACTTTCAATCTGACAAAATGGACTTACAGTTGGCTCTACTTGACACCTTGGCTGTCTATGTGGGGCGGATTGACGAGAAACTCGGCCAACTAAATTCTTTAATCGGCAGAGCCCAGCAGGAAGCAAAGTTGGCGTGCAGCTGCGGCCCGATCATCGACAAATTAGCAGCACTCCCAGATATAAGATCTACTCTGCTAGAAGGCCGGCCAAAAGGGCCTCACGTAAGGGACCAGTACATCAATCCCCGTGAAACACCCATTCTCGAACCCTCAATAGAAGAGTCCATTACTGCTAGCATTATAGACAAGGCTGTACTGGCACCACAAGCGAGCTACTTGTCAGCACGCTCCTCTTCACCTCCCAAGGTCCACGTGCCAATTCAGAACGCCAAGGGTCGGCGTCAGCAAAGAAGGAAAGGTTGTACCAAACTAACAATCTCAAGTACGGCAGAAGTTTACCCACTCTTTAGGTCTGAAACCAGACAGGAGCCGCAAAATCAGGGCCTAATCACAGTAAACAACGCAAGTACAGAACAAACTTCCACGGCGCTCAGCGTTTCTTCAAAAGGTGAACACTTGGCAGCAATCATAGAGGCACCTACACAGGGGGCCGGCAGGGCCCTGCCCACCTGCGAAACCGGCAATTCAAATATTACGGTAAATCGTGGCCCTGGAAAAGGGAAGGACGTTAGCCCCTCCATATCGCTATCAACATTCGAACCAAGGGGGGCCCCTCCAAAGCACAGTCCGGATTCGGCACGGGAAGCTATGACCACCGCTCACTGTGAAAGATCACGGGCTCAAGAACCCATGCAACCAGGGCCTTCGTGCACCCAAACCTAGTCATACTCCTCTATAGTGGGGGGCCTCACAGCTCCCTCTGCCTCTGAATCCCGTAAATTCTCCTCTGGTGACACCCTCATAGAAATCTTAACGCAGTCCGACACTAACAACAGAGAGATTCAAGCGCGTAGCAACCGCCCAACAGCTCAGACGGAGGATCAAAACAGGAATTCTAATATTATCCCACCAGCTCAGACGGATGATCAAAATAGGAATTCTACTATTATCCTCTATACCCCAGAGTACGAATCAGAGGGTGCATTCAATATTCTGAATAGAGGTAATCTACTTCGTCTCCTTAGCACCATACCATCTCTAAATGGTTTATTCTCAGCTGACCTTCTATCTGTAGAATTCATAAAAACTGGCAAAACACAGGATAAGGAAGCGACAAAAGCGACCTGGATTTCGTCCGAAATTGTAAATAAAATCCTAGACGAGCAAAACATTCTCAAAGCCTGGGGGATTAAACCTGCCCTACATCATAACATAGGATATCCGCTTCCCCTGCTCGAGAGACCCCGGTACAGACCAGTTACAAAAAGCTTGATGACAACGTCAGTGCTTAGGGGCGCATTGGGTCGATCTCCTACAAAAATACAGACAACATTCACCCAAAAGAGCTCAACCGTCTCTTACTTGGACAATCCAGATGATCATCGGCTATTTAGAATAAGGAACACACCAAGTCACCCACAATGACAAGGGAACCCAACAGAGCCAGGCTTGCATTTGGCCACTTCACTTCTGAAACTATGCTTGTGGAATCTACTTGGGCTCAACGACATGGTAACAGACACTGAATTCCTACAATATGTGAAATTATTTGATATTATCCTCCTTCAGGAAAGATGGCTGGAGGATCCAGCACACATAGAAGGCTACACCTGCTATCACTCCCCAGCCACAAGAAAAAGTAAATTCGGCCGGCTGGCGGGTGGCTTAGCAACTTACATCAAAATCTCATACGTCGGCAGTGCGCAGGAATTTACCACCAACTCTCCTGCCATAAATACAGTTCGGATTACATTAAATCTTAGGGGAAAAAAAGAAGAGGTGCTGCTGATTAACACCTACATCAACCCAAAAAGGAAGAAACAAGAGTCGAAACTTCTAATGGACCACTTATACCACTTAATGACTTCGCAAACTACACCCAATTTAATTCTTTCTGGAGACTTCAACCAATACATTTTAGGCTCATCCTCAAATAGTGACGTTCAGGCCCAGTCCTACTACTGGAATATTCCAACTCAGTCCTTTAGCAGCCAAGGTAAAACCTCCAAGCCAGCGAAGGAGCTGCTGTAAGACCTGGAGCACATTGGCCTGAGGGTCCTAAATGGAAGATTCCCTGAGGACTCTCCATCTGTGGCCTCGTTCAACTCAGGCAACGCGACCTCTACAATAGACTACACGCTAGTCTCCCTCCCACTTTTTCATCATATACTGGGCTTCAACCTACGAGACAAGGGAGATAGCGATCACCGCCCCCAGGAAGTCTCTTTTCGTGCCTTTCCAGACTCAATTCTCCCCAATCCAACAGGACCACACGCCTGTCACACCATAAATCTAAAACAAATTAAAACCTCAGTCACAAACACGATGGTGGCACTTCAAGCAGCAAAACTACAATTAACCAGCTTAAATTATCCTGTGGGTAACCCAGTAACCGTATGGGAAATCTTTACGGCTGAATTTGCAAACACATACTCAACAACAGTACGGCACTTCCCAACTTTTGGCTCTAAGGTCACAGGGAAGACTTCAAGCCCCCAGAAACTAGCCTTAAAAGACCACATAAAAGCGGTTAAAAAATCCCTAAGATTATTGAGAAAAAGCCCGGGCGAAAGGGATCTTCTCGAACAGCTTCGCAAACACCGGGCAGACCTTAACAAACTGAAATGGTTGGTCAAAAGATCTAATGAAGAAGATTTCTGGGCTAAACTTCACTATGACTCTAAGGGAAATAACAGCGTCCGATTTTGGTCCACGCTAAACAAACTTTTAAATCCTAAACATGGTGGAATAACATCGTATATAACCAAAAGCTCCTGGGAATCCTTCTTGGACACTCACTTCAATCAACATGCCGCGGTGACAAACAAGCCTAAGGTTGCCCGGGAAGACCATCCCCGACAAATAATAAAACTACAAAGAAAAAGTTAAAATCGAATTTAGTACTGCTACACTTAGGAAATTAATCTCCAAAGGAAGGAAGGATGGTGCACCGGGGCCAAACGGAATTCCTCCAGCCCTCTTCAAACTTGATCCGGAATACTGGGTAAAATCCTTGACCCCCCTCTTCATGTCTGATCAGCCATTCTGGGTGTCTTCCTGCATCATGGAAGGGTTCAGTTATTTCACCGATTTATAAGGCGGGGGACAGAACGTTACCAAAGAACTACCGCCTGATAGCCCTTCTAAACATTGAGGCAAAATACTTCGCAGGGCTTTTATTGCCTCAGCTGTGCAAATGGGCAACTAAGTGTAATATAATTCCATCTAGTCAAACTGGATTTTGTAGAGACACGGGAACTACAACAAACCTCCTGGCACTATCGTTAATTATTGACAAAGCAAAACTGACTAAACAAACTCTTCACTTTTGCTTTGTGGACTTCAAGGCAGCTTTTGACAATGTCAATCGAGCCTACCTTTGGAGAAAACTAGCCTCCTGGGGGATCCCGGCCCCTCTACTAAACCTGTTGATCGAATTGCACTCTAACACGTGGGTGCAGGTAAAGCTTGGGAATGGCACGCACCTTTCTAGGCGTATTCCGACTACAAAAGGCCTTAAGCAAGGGTGCGTCTTAGTGCCTACCCTTAATAATTTATTTACAGACGACCTCCCACCTGCCCTAGAAGCCTGCAATGTGCACGCACCCCAACTGGGGGGTAAAGCCCTGCCCAGCATATCCTATGCAGATGATGTGGTCCTGGTTAGTCACACCAAAGTAGGACAACAGAATCTTATCAACACGCTGCATGGATACGCCAAAGAGAATTTACTTGAAGTAAATATTGACAAAACCAAAGTACTGTCAATAACTGGGAATAAAAAGACGCACACTTGGGTCCTTGGAACACAGGTAGTTGTAAACTGCTCTGAATATAAATACCTTTGAATCTTAGTTGACGAAGGAGGTCGCTTCTCAAACCATCTTGAGGCCACAAAGAGAAAAGGTATGCTGATTGCGACAACACTCAAACACCTAAAAACTAAGCTGACCAGCCCCACTCTTTTACCACTGCTCCGCGTTGCCCAAGTAAAAATACAGTCATCTATCACCTGCGGCAGCGAGGCATTAAGAGGCACAGACGCGAAACTGCTGGACACAATCATTTCAAAAGCATACAGACTTCTCTTAAATTTGCCATCTTATACCTCACAAGCCCAGATCCGGTTAGAATTTGGACTAATCAGCCAAATGCTTGCAAGGAGAGGATCATATATCAAGTGCTGGCACAAAATGAAGAATTCACCAGAGAATACACTGAACCATCAGCTCTGGCAAGATCTGTCCAGCTGTTCCAAAACGCCCGAGAAAAAATACTTGGAGGAGTCCTTGATTGTTACAGGACTGGAACAACTATGGGAAACCCCACTACCGCATGCGAAATTCAAACGTGCAGTAAATAAGAGCATAAAGAGACTCTTGCACGTAGAGGACAAAGCTACTTTTTCCAACCGGCGTCACGCCTGGATGACTCTGTGTACATACAAATCACCTGGGTTACAAGCGTATTTTGGACTGGGGTATTGCAGGAAAACAAAAGAAGCCATTTTAAAACATAGGCTAGGAATCCTACCAGCGATACCACATTTACAACCATGGTTGAGAAGAAACTGTGGGACAAAATGTAGGCTATGTGGCGCAGGGAATGAAGATATCAAACAATTGTTATGTACTTGCGTGAGGCTGTAAGAGGAAAGAGCAGCCCTGCTCAAAATGTCTTTTAACAAACACATAATACGCACACGCAGACAAGCAGTTCTTGCTTGTTTGTTTTCACAACAAAATTTTATTTTATTGACCAGGTAAGGCATATATGCAGTCCTCCACGGTCAGGAGAGCCCTGCCAAGCATCAAAACATGTATGAGCATTTCACAGACCCAATCAAAGACAACCCCACCTATCCCCCCACCACCCACGTCCACCCAGTGACCCACCTACCCACCCCTTATCCCTCCCTAACCCAGTGCACGTAATCACAGTAAGCCTCTAGTACATGTTTGTATCGAGCCAGGAAACATGTGCCTCCTCAGGCCTGGGGCCCATCCCCCGAATCCACACCATCGTCAGGTTCCACTGGAGGGACTAGAGTTAAACCCCTATATTCCGCCCACCTCTTCCATATCCTGTAATGTTTTCGGGGGCATCCTCTAGCCTCAAACACTGGGCGCTCCAGCCCCATACAATAATCCATCCCTGCCTTCCACACGTTCAGCGGGGGGGCTCGATCACTCTTCCATGCTTGCGCCAAGTCCCGTTTGGCAACAAAAAGACCCATCAGTAAAAGGTGGCATTTGTAGGTATTCCCCCCAACACCTTCCAACACATGAAGAAGGCCCAGTCGATGAGTACGGGGAAGGTCCCATCCCAACACCTCCGACAGGCAGCTCCATACACCCCTACAGAACCGGGTCAGGCCTGTGCAAGACCACACAGTATGCAGTAGAGTACCCATCTCAGCTCCACATCGCAAACACTCTGGGGACCCAATCAAACCCGCTTTCCACAGTCGCTCTCGTGTATAGTAGGCCCTATGCAGATATTTAAATTGGACTAGCCTGAGGCGCACCGCAATAGCAGTCCCTTGTGGGGACTCCAAAGCCTCCCTCCAATCATCTTCATCTAGGGGTCCAACATCCCTTTCCCAGGCTTCCTTCAATGCAAGTAGGGAGGAGGAACAATGAATGACTAGGGTTTGATAAATACGTGACACCTTCTTGTCTCCAAGGTCTCCCATGAAAACCTTAGCTTCCAGGGGGCTGAACTCCGGCAGCAACTCCAAACCCACCAGACTGGGCTCAAGCGCGTGGCGGAACTGCAGGTATTTGAAAAATTGAGTGTTAGGCATATGGAACTCGTCTCTAAGCTCCTGAAACGATTTGAGGGCTACTCCGGACACAACATCTCCCAGCAAAGAGATCCCTATAGAATCCCATCCGCCAAACCCCGCCAGCGAGGCCAATGCGGGGAGTCGCCCATTATTCCACAGAGGAGTCTCCGCTGTCAATCTGCCCCACCAGCCCATGCGACGCAGCGCCTGTCGCCATATCACAAACACCAGTTGCGTGGCACGTGGCAACCGCCTCCGTAGTCATGCCGAATACAAGATCATGTGCAGTGTGTGAACAGCCATCAATGAGCGCTCTAAGGCGTACGCTGGGTCTCCCCTATCTCCGTACCACCATTCATTCAATACTAACAAGTGGGAGGCCTGATAGTATGACAACACATCAGACGTCGCAAGACCACCACAGTATGTGGACAGGAAACAGGTACGCAGCGCCACTCTGGCAGAACCCCCAGCCCACAAGAAGCGTCCCAGTACGGAATTAACCTGCCGGAACCACTGGGGTGCGATCGGGTGCGGATGGTTCTGCAACTGATACAAAAGGCGTGGGAGTGCAACCATTTTAAAAATCGCAGACCTACCATATATAGTAAGAGGCATCCGGGACCACGTTCTAATGTCCGATTGAACCCTTTCCCAAACAGGTATCACATTGCGCTCCCAAGAGATCGCCGCAGACTTGGACAGGAACACGCCGAGGTATAACAAGCCTCCGACCGCCACCTGTAAGGCTGATGCCCAGGCTCCATCCCCCAGTACCCACAAGGTGGATTTACGCGGGTCAAGATAAAGACCCGAAACCTCGCCAAATATGCGCATAATTTCCAGTACCCGTGGGCCCGATCTATCCAAAACCGAAGAAAAGGACGTCGTCCGCATAGAGTGCGATCCTGTCAGTGAGTCCCCCGTCCCACTTGAAGCCCCGAAGCTGCGCATCGATTGGCACCCAAGAGGCCAGGGGCTCCATGGCGAGCGCAAATAAGTACGGAGACAATGGGCAACCCTGGCGGGTTCCCCGACCAATTGGAAACCTCTCGGAGACCGCCCCGGAGACTCGCTCAGACGCTGTAATGTCAGTGTACAACAGTTTGAAATACGAAATAAAAACAGGGCCCAGGTTGAGATGGGGCAGAAGCGCAAACAAGTAAGTCCAGCTCAAGGAGTCGAACGCCCTATCAATATCCGCCAACAGCAGGGCGGCCTGCTCCCCCGTGGCCCCATCGCATCTACTGCCGTCTGCGCCCGTCTGATGTTGTGTCGCGTCGCCCTGTGCGGCATGAAGCCCGCCTGGTCCGGGTGGACCAGATCAGCCACGTAGGGGAGAAGACGGTTCGCCAACGCTTTCGCCAGCAGCTTAGCCTCGATGTTAAGCAAAGATATAGGGCGATATGAGTCATGTCGGTCAGGCGGCCTACCCGGTTTCTGGAACACCACCACCTCAGCGTGGCGCCAGTCAGCTCCAGCTCCCGCGCTGCCTCCAACGCAGCCCTGTAGTGGGACCCCAATTGGAGCTGGAATTTCTTGTAGAATTCACACGGGAAGCCACTCGGCCCGGGCGCCTTCCCGGTGTTGAGCTGTGCCAACGCATCACCCAGCTCCTCCGCCGTGAGAGGGAGGTCCAACGCCGCTCGCGTCTCGTCAGAGGCGGCCCTCGGGGGTAGGTCAGTAATAAATTTATCGACCGCATCAACCGGGGGGCAATCCTGCGGCGCGTACTGCTCCGCGTAATATCGAGCAAAACTAGCCGCCAACTCCACCGGGTCCGTCACTGTGACTCCATCTCCATCCGTGAGTCCCGGCAGTGTAATCGGCTGTAGGGCACTCTGACACAACCTATGGAGCATAGTACAGGACTTGTCACCCCACTGGTAAATCCTACTTGGCGTGGCTAGCCATGCCTGTCAGGCCTCATCTAACAACACGGACGCATAGGACTGTTGCGCCTGCAGGAGTAGCCGCACCGCCACATCGTCCCCCTCCCTCTGGCACCGCCGTTAAAGAACCTCCACGCGCGCCGCTGCTGCAACTATGGCCTCCCTGCGTCGGCGACAGGCCGCCGCACACCACGCTATGTCTATTCCCCGCAATGTGGGCTTCATGGTCTCCCAGACTACCATCACATCTACGTCTGCACCCAGGTTCTCCTGCCAATAATGGGCTATCGCCCCCCGCATATGATGTACATAATCAGCCTGCTGAAGATGCCATGGGGACATCCGCCATCGAAACGGTTGCCTCCTCCTGTGCAGTTCAACATCTACGGCCACTGGGGAATGGTCAGACAACCCCCTAGGCAGGATATCCGCCCCTCGCACTCTACTCAAATACGCACAGGGCACAAACACACAGTCTAGTCACGAGAAGGAGCCATGCACAGCTGAAACATAGGTATACTCTCGAGCCTTAGCATGCAAGTGTCGCCAAACATCAACCCAGCCCAACCCTTCCACCATCGCACTCAACCGGGTGGGGGCAACAACAGGCAGTGTCTCCTGCAGTCTCCGACGATCTATACTCGCATCCATCACATCATTCCAATCTCCTCCCAGTACTGCCAGGGACTCCGGGATTTCCGCCCATACCACAAACAACCTGTCAGCCAGGGACCACTGCAATGGGGGGGGCGTATATACTCCCAAACACAACAGATTCCGTACCCACCATTCCCTTCACAAAGACATATCAACCCTGCGGTTCTAGCCACCGCCGCTCATGAACGTAAGCCAACCGGCGATGGACCAAGATGGCGACCCCCCTGGAGCCCCTAGAAAAGCCAGCATGGAAAACCTGTTGGTAGCCAAATCGTTGCAGACTAAGTATTTTTGTCCCCATCATATGCGTTTCTTGTAGCAGCAGTACATCTGCCGCTTCCCTCTTCCCCATCGCAGAATCGCACCCCTCTTGATTTTATCCAACATCCCCCTAACATTCCAACTCAATATGCGCATGGACGCCCTAGGGGGCCCCGGAGTCGATGCGTCAGCCAAGATCCCAGGGAACACAGAACAAGAGCACCCAGCAGCAGGCCCGAGTACACAGCACAAGTATTAGCAAGGCATTAGAAATCACGTGCACCCCCCACCAACCCCCCCGACCCTTCCACCCGCACACCCCCAGAACACCCCCCTCAACTCCCTGTCCCCCGTCCCCCACCCCCACCCCTATACCTCATAGAACACTGAAGTATCTGTCGCAGCATGGGCAATCTCGGGCCCAAAACAGAGCGCCCAAGGCCAACCATACCAATGGATCCCAACTACCCACTCAACCAAGAAGAACCCCCCCCCGCCAACTCCCACCCATGTAGGAGGCAAATAGCCCCTGTAGACAAGCTCCCCAAACCCCACCCGCAGTCCCACATAGTCTCAAATGTGCGGAGCGAACAGTTTCAACATACTCAGTCCTCAGCTATCTGATCAGCAGAGCACAGCCATCCGACCACTCCCAGCCGGAGCCCACAATACCAGCAGATCAAATCACACCCCGATGTCCTTCAAGTGTCCTTTCCGGAGTGGTCAGAGTCAGCAGTCGCCCCGTCCTGTGCTCCACTGCGAGAGGAGGAGCGCTTCCGTGATCTAGATCGCCTGTGTCTCTTACTCCGGACACTTTGGTCACCCCGCTCCTGTGATGAACCCCTTGACGGACCCGGATTCAAGCCTGGTTGGGCATGCGGCCGAACCCTCACCATCTCCATCCACCTGAAGACCTCTTCTGGGGTATCAAAGAAGTGTGTCCGCGACTGGAATACCACCCGTAGGCGGGCCGGATAAAGTAGGGAATACTGGAGCTTCAGGCCTCGCAGTTTCGCCTTGGCCGCTATGAAAGAGTGTTTTTGTTGTTGTACCATCTTAGTATAATCCGGAAAAATCATGATCTTCTGGTTCTCGAACGTAAGAGAGTCCTTTGCCCTCGCCTCTCGTAAGATAGTGTCTCTGTCGTGGAAGTTCAAAATCTTAGCGATCACCGGTCGGGCCGCTCCCCGGCCGGCGGCTTCTGCGTCAGGGCTCTATGTGCACGCTCTATCACAAAACAGCGTGAAAGAACGTCTGGAGGGAGCCAGCTCTCCAACCACTGGGACAAGAAGTGTTCCATATTCCCCTTCTCGCATCCTTCGGGAAAACCCACAAAAACGAAGGTTATTCCTGCGCGCCCGCCCTTCGGCATCTTCCACCCAGATCGCAAGGCCTTTTTAAATTTTTTCCATCGTGGCCACTTTCTGCTTTAAGGTCCCCACATCATCCTCCACACTCGAGAATCTGGATTCCGCCTCTGCGATGCGAGTCACTGCATTGCGAAGGTCCTGACGCAGCAGGGTCACATCGGCCCCAACCGCTCCTATCTTGGCGTCCAGCATGTCCCTGGATTGGGTTATCGCCGCCATGAGCACTGCATTGTCCGGTCCCGCGCACTGGCCGCCTCCAGATGCTCCGGACCCCACACTCGGCCCGGTGTATTTGTCGATGGGCCCCTGCTTGGCGGGTCCACTGCCAACTCCGCCTCTGGTCATGTCTGAGATACTGCGTGTGTGGTCGTGTTAGGCCCTGTCAGGGGCCTCGGGGCTCCACTCCAGACCATCTCGTGGCCGGCCCGCTGGGCTTCGAATCGCCAGGGGCCCCCTCACTCCACTGGC